>NC_133537.1:0-247897 GCF_048544455.1 Silene latifolia | reverse complement strand
TTATTTGAGGTCAAATCGAACAAAGTTGATTCTCGAAATGAGTTCGGACGCGTGATTGAAAAACAGAGAAAAAAAACAAAATGTCCTAGACGACCTTTCGAACGGCTGAAATTGAAGTGTATAATACACTTTGATTCCGGGGTCCCGAACAAATTCTCCGAAATAACATAGAAAGTTCCTCGTCGATAAAGCGGCCACACAAAGTTTGAGCACCAACGGACATTTGGGGGGTGCTTGGTGTGCCACAAACCAAAGATTCACGAACACTCGGACATCGTGAAAATGTGTTAAAGCTCGTTATTTGAATCAAATCGAACAGTTAATTCCCGAAATGAGCTCGGACGCGTTATTAAAAAACAGGAGAAAAAGATAAAGTGTCCCAGACGACCTTACGAACTACTGAAATTGAAGTGTATAATACACGGTTTTTCGGATTCCGGTCCAGAACAAAATTCTACGGAAATCACATAGAAAGTTCCTCGGGTCGGATAAAGCGGCAACGAAAGTTTGAGCACCAACAAAGACATTTGGGGTGCCTGTAACACAAACCAAGATTCGCCGAAACTCCTGATTATAGTGAAAATGTGTTAAAACTCGTTATTTGAGGCTGAAATCGAACAGGTTAATTCTTGAAATGAGCTCGGACGCGTGATTGAAAAACAGGGAGAAAAATAAACAGGGTCCGGTACGACCTTCCGAACGGCTGAAATTGAAGTGTATAATACACGGTTTTTCGGAATTTCGGGGTCCCGGAACAAAATTCTCCGGAAATCACATAGAAAGTTCCTCGGGTCAGATAAAGCGGCCACGGAAAATTTGAGCACCAACAGAAGACATTTGGGGGTGCCGGTGTGCCGAAAAACCAAAGATTCGAAAATACGGATTATCGTGAAAAATGTGTTAAACCTCGTTATTTGAGGCTGAAATCGAACAGGTTAATTCCTGAAATGAGCTCGGACACGTGATTGAAAAACAGGGAGAAAAAGAAAAAGGGTCCGATACGACCTTACGAACGGCTGAAATTGAAGTGTATAATACACGGTTTTTCGGGATTCCGGTCCCGAACTAAATTCTCCGGTAATCACATAGAAAGTTCCTCGAGTCAGATAAAGCGGCCACACAAAGTTTGAGCACCAACGGAATCTATTTGGGGGTGCCGGTGTGCCACAAACCAGCATTCGCCGAAACTCGGATTATCGTGAAAAATGTGTTAAAGCTTGTTATTTGAGGCAGAAATTGAACAGGTTGATTCTTGAAATGAGTTCGGACGCGTGATTAAAAAACAGGGAGAAAAAAAAATGGTCCGGTCGACCTTTCGAACGGGCCGAAATTGAAGTGTATAATACACGGTTTTTCGGGATTCCGGGGTCCCGGAACAAAATTCTCCGGAAATCACATAGAAAGTTCCTCGGGTCAGATAAAGCGGCCACACAAAATTTAAGCACCAACGGAAGACATTTGGGTGTGCCGGTGTGCCACAAACCAGCATTCACAGAAACTCGGATTATCGTGAAAAATGTGTTAAAACGCGTTATTTGAGGCTGAAATCGAATAGGTTAATTCCTGAAATGAGCTCGGATGCGTGATTGAAAAACAGGGAGAAAAAGAAACAGGGTATGGTACGACCTTCCGAACGGCTCAAATTGAAGTGTATAATACACGGTTTTTCGGGATTCCGGGGCCCCGAAAAAAATTCTCCGGAAATCACGTAGAAAGTTCCTCGGGTCAGATAAAGCGGCCACGCAAAATTTGAGCACCAACGGAAGACATTTGGGGGTGCTTGGTGTGCCAAACCAAAGATTCGCCGAAACACGGATTATCGTGAAAAATGTGTTAAAGCTCGTCATTTGAGGCTGAAATCGAACAGGTTAATTCCTGAAATGAGGTCGGACGCGTGATTGAAAAACAGGGAGAAAAAGAAACAGGGTCCGGTACGACCTTCCAATCGGCTGAAATTGAACTGTATAATACACGGTTTTTCGGAATTCCGGGGCCCCGTAACAAAATTCTCCGAAAATCAAATAGAAAGTTCCTCGAGTCAGATAAAGCGGCCACGAAAGTTTGAGCACCAACATAAGACATTTGGGGGTGCCGGTGTAACACAAACCAGCATTCGCCGAAACTCGGATTATCGTGAAAATGTGTTAAAGCTCGTTATTTGAGATCGAAATCGAACAAAGTTAATTCCTGAAATGAGCTCGGACGCGTGATTGAAAAAAACAGGAGAAAAAAAAAGGGTCCTGTACGACCTTCCGAACGGATGAAATTGAAGTGTATAATACATGGTTTTTCGGGATTCCGGGGTCCCGGAACAAAATTCTACGGAAATCACATAGAAAGTTCCTCGGGTCAGATAAAGCGGCCACACAAAGTTTGAGCACCAACGGAAGACATTTGGGGGTGCCGGTGTGCCTGAACCAAAGATTCACGAAACACGGATTATCGTGAAAATGTGTTAAAGCTCGTTATTTGAATCTGAAATCGAACAGGTTAATTCCTGAAATGAGCTCGGACGCGTTATTAAAAAACAGGGAGAAAAAGATAAAGTGTCCGGTACGACCTTACGAACGGCTGAAATTGAAGTGTATAATACACGGTTTTTCGGGATTCCGGGGTCCAGGAACAAAATTCTACGGAAATCACATAGAAAGTTCCTCGGGTCAGATAAAGCGGCCACGCAAAGTTTGAGCACCAACGGAAGACATTTAGGGGTGCTTGGTGTGCCAAAACCAAGATTCGCCGAAACACGGATTATCGTGAAAAATGTGTTATAGCTCGTCATTTGAGGCTGAAATCGAACAGGTTGATTTTTGAAATGAGCTCGGACGCGTGATGGAAAAACAGGGAGAAAAAAAACAGGGTCCGGTACGACCTTCCGAACGACTGAAATTGAAGTGTATAATACACAGTTTTTCGGGATTCCGGGGTCCCGGAACAAAATTCTCCGGAAATCACATAGAAAGTTCCTCGAGTCAGATAAAGCGGCCACGCAAAGTTTGAGCACCAACGGAAGACATTTGGGGGTGCGGTGTGCCACAAACCAGCATTCGTCGAAACTCGGATTATCGTGAAAAATGTGTTAAAGCTCGTTATTTGAGGCTGAAATCGAACAGGTTGATTCTTGAAATGAGCTCGGACGCGTGATTGAAAAACAGGGAGAAAAAAAAAACAGGGTCCGGTACGACCTTCCGAACGGATGAAATTGAAGTGTATAATACATGGTTTTTCGGGATTCCGGGGTCCCGGAACAAAATTCTACGGAAATCACATAGAAAGTTCCTCGGGTCAGATAAAGCGGCCACGCAAAGTTTGAGCACCAACGGAAGACATTTAGGGTGCCGGTGTACCCAAACCAAAGATTCGCCGAAACACGGATTATCGTGAAAAATGTGTTAAAGCTCGTCATTTGAGGCTGAAATCGAACAGGTTAATTCCTGAAATGAGGTCGGACGCGTGATTGAAAAACAGGGAGAAAAAGAAACAGGGTCCGGTACTACCTTCCAATCGGCTGAAATTGAACTGTATAATACACGGTTTTTCGGGATTCCGGGGTCCCGGAACAAAATTCTCCGGAAATCAAATAGAAAGTTCCTCGGGTCAGATAAAGCGGCCACGAAAGTTTGAGCACCAACAGAAGACATTTGGGGGTGCCGGTGTAACACAAACCAGCATTCGCCGAAACTCGGATTATCGTGAAAATGTGTTAAAGCTCGTTATTTGAGGCTGAAATCGAATGTTTAATTCTTGAAATGAGCTCGGACGCGTGATTGAAAAACAGGAGAAAAATAAACAGGTCCGATACGACCTTCCCGAACGGCTAAAATTGAAGTGTATAATACACGGTTTTTGATTTCGGTCCCGGAACAAAATTCTCCTGAAATCACATAGAAAGTTCCTCGGGTCGATAAAGCGGCCACGGAAAATTTGAGCACCAACGAGAAGACATTTGGGGTGCCGGTGTGCGAAAACCAAAGATTCGCCGAAATACGGATTATCGTGAAAATGTGTTAAAGCTCGTTATTTGAGGCTGAAATCGAACAGGTTAATTCCTGAAATGAGCTCGGACACGTGATTGAAAAACAGGGAGAAAAAGAAAAAGGGTCCGATACGACCTTACGAACGGCTGAAATTGAAGTGTATAATACACGGTTTTTCGGGATTCCGGGGTCCCAGAACAAAATTCTCCGGAAATCACATAGAAAGTTCCTCGAGTCAGATAAAGCGGCCACACAAAGTTTGAGCACCAACGGAATCTATTTGGGGGTGCTTGGTGTGCCTGAAACCAAAGATTCGCTAAACTCGGATTATCGTGAAAAATGTGTTAAAGCTTGTTATTTGAGGCAGAAATTGAACAGGTTGATTCTTGAAATGAGTTCGGACGCGTGATTAAAAAACAGGGAGAAAAAAAAACAGGGTCCGGTACGACCTTTCGAACGGCTGAAATTGAAGTGTATAATACACGGTTTTTCGGGATTCCGGGGTCCCGGAACAAAATTCTACGGAAATCACATAGAAAGTTCCTCGGGTCAGATAAAGCGGCCACGCAAAGTTTGAGCACCGACGGAAGACATTTAGGGGTGCCGGTGTGCCACAAACCAGCATTCGCCGAAACACGGATTATCGTGAAAAATGTGTTATAGCTCGTCATTTGAGGCTGAAATCGAACAGGTTGATTTTTGAAATGAGCTCGGACGCGTGATTGAAAAACAGGGAGAAAAAAAAACAGGGTCCGGTACGACCTTCCGAACGACTGAAATTGAAGTGTATAATACACAGTTTTTCGGGATTCCGTGGTCCCGGAACAAAATTCTCCGGAAATCACATAGAAAGTTCCTCGAGTCAGATAAAGCGGCCACACAAAGTTTGAGCACCAACGGAAGACATTTGGGGGTGCCGGTGTGCCACAAACCAACATTCGTCGAAACTCGGATTATCGTGAAAAATGTGTTAAAGCTCGTTATTTGAGGCTGAAATCGAACAGGTTGATTCTTGAAATGAGCTCGGACGCGTGATTGAAAAACAGGGAGAAAAAAAAACGGGTCCCGTACGACCTTACGAACGGCTGAAATTGAAGTGTATAATACACGGTTTTTCGGGATTCCGGGGTCCCGGAACAAAATTCTACGGAAATCACATAGAAAGTTCCTCTGGTCAGATAAAGCGGCCACGCAAAGTTTGAGCACCAACGGAAGACATTTAGGGGTGCCGGTGTGCCACAAACCAGCATTCGCCGAAACACGGATTATCGTGAAAAATGTGTTAAAGCTCGTCATTTGAGGCTGAAATCGAACATGTTAATTCCTGAAATGAGGTCGGACGCGTGATTGAAAAACGGGGAGAAAAAGAAACAGGGTCCGGTACAACCTTCCAATCGGCTGAAATTGAACTCTATAATACACGGTTTTTCGGGATTCCGGGGTCCCGGAATAAAGTTCTCCGGAAATCAAATAGAAAGTTCCTCGGGACAGATAAAGCGGCAACGAAAGTTTGAGCACCAACAGAAGACATTTGGGGGTGCCGGTGTAACACAAACCAGCATTCGCCGAAACTCGGATTATCGTGAAAATGTGTTAAAACTCGTTATTTGAGGCTGAAATCGAACAGGTTAATTCTTGAAATGAGCTCGGACGCGTGATTGAAAAACAGGGAGAAAAATAAACAGGGTCCGGTACGACCTTCCGAACGGCTGAAATTGAAGTGTATAATACACGGTTTTTCGGGATTTCGGGGTCCCGGAACAAAATTCTCCGGAAATCACATAGAAAGTTCCTCGGGTCAGATAAAGCGGCCACGGAAAATTTGAGCACCAACAGAAGACATTTGGGGGTGCCGGTGTGCCTGCAGCCAAAGATTCGCCGAAATACGGATTATCGTGAAAAATGTGTTAAACCTCGTTATTTGAGGCTGAAATCGAACAGGTTAATTCCTGAAATGAGCTCGGACACGTGATTGAAAAACAGGGAGAAAAAGAAAAAGGGTCCGATACGACCTTACGAACGGCTGAAATTGAAGTGTATAATACACGGTTTTTCGGGATTCCGGGGTCCCAGAACTAAATTCTCCGGAAATCACATAGAAAGTTCCTCGAGTCAGATAAAGCGGCCACACAAAGTTTGAGCACCAACGGAATCTATTTGGGGTGCGGTGTGCCTAAACCAAGATTCGCCGAAACTCGGATTATCGTGAAAAATGTGTTAAAGCTTGTTATTTGAGGTCAAATCGAACAGGTTGATTCTTGAAATGAGTTCGGACGCGTGATTGAAAAACAGGAGAAAAAAAACAGGGTCCTGACGACCTTTCGAACGGCTGAAATTGAAGTGTATAATACACGGTTTTTGGGATTCCGGTCCCGGAACAAAATTCTCCGGAAATAACATAGAAAGTTCCTCGGGTCAGATAAAGCGGCCACACAAAGTTTGAGCACCAACGGAAGACATTTGGGGGTGCCGGTGTGCCACAAACCAGCATTCGCCGGAACACGGATTATCGTGAAAATGTGTTAAAGCTCGTTATTTGAATCTGAAATCGAACAGGTTAATTCCTGAAATGAGCTCGGACGCGTTATTAAAAAACAGGGAGAAAAAGATAAAGTGTCCGGTACGACCTTACGAACGGCTGAAATTGAAGTGTATAATACACGGTTTTTCGGGATTCCGGGGTCCAGGAACAAAATTCTACGGAAATCACATAGAAAGTTCCTCGGGTCAGATAAAGCGGCCACGCAAAGTTTGAGCACCGACGGAAGACATTTAGGGGTGCCGGTGTGCCACAAACCAGCATTCGCCGAAACACGGATTATCGTGAAAAATGTGTTATAGCTCGTCATTTGAGGCTGAAATCGAACAGGTTGATTTTTGAAATGAGCTCGGACGCGTGATTGAAAAACAGGGAGAAAAAAAAAGTCCGATTACGACCTTCCGAACGACTGAAATTGAAGTGTATAATACACGGTTTTTCGGGATTCCGGGGTCCCGGAACAAAATTCTCCGGAAATCACATAGAAAGTTCCTCGAGTCAGATAAAGCGGCCACACAAAGTTTGAGCACCAACGGAAGACATTTGGGGGTGCCGGTGTGCCACAAACCAACATTCGTCGAAACTCGGATTATCGTGAAAAATGTGTTAAAGCTCGTTATTTGAGGCTGAAATCGAACAGGTTGATTCTTGAAATGAGCTCGGACGCGTGATCGAAAAACAGGGAGAAAAAAAACAAGGGTCCGATTTACCTTCCGAACGGATGAAATTGAAGTGTATAATACATGGTTTTTCGGGATTCCGGGGTCCCGGAACAAAATTCTACGGAAATCACATAGAAAGTTCCTCGGGTCAGATAAAGCGGCCACGCAAAGTTTGAGCACCAACGGAAGACATTTAGGGGTGCCGGTGTGCCACAAACCAGCATTCGCCGAAACACGGATTATCGTGAAAAATGTGTTAAAGCTCGTCATTTGAGGCTGAAATCGAACAGGTTAATTCCTGAAATGAGGTCGGACGCGTGATTGAAAAACAGGGAGAAAAAGAAACAGGGTCCGGTACGACCTTCCAATCGGCTGAAATTGAACTGTATAATACACGGTTTTTCGGGATTCCGGGGTCCCGGAACAAAATTCTCCGGAAATCAAATAGAAAGTTCCTCGGGTCAGATAAAGCGGCAACGAAAGTTTGAGCACCAACAGAAGACATTTGGGGGTGCCGGTGTAACACAAACCAGCATTCGCCGAAACTCGGATTATAGTGAAAATGTGTTAAAACTCGTTATTTGAGGCTGAAATCGAACAGGTTAATTCTTGAAATGAGCTCGGACGCGTGATTGAAAAACAGGGAGAAAAATAAACGAGGTCCTAAGACGACCTTCCGAACGGCTGAAATTGAAGTGTATAATACACGGTTTTTCGGGATTTCGGGGTCCCGGAACAAAATTCTCCGGAAATCACATAGAAAGTTCCTCGGGTCAGATAAAGCGGCCACGGAAAATTTGAGCACCAACAGAAGACATTTGGGGGTGCCGGTGTGCCAGAAACCAGCATTCGCCGAAATACGGATTATCGTGAAAAATGTGTTAAAGCTCGTTATTTGAGGCTGAAATCGAACAGGTTAATTCCTGAAATGAGCTCGGACACGTGATTGAAAAACAGGGAGAAAAAGAAAAAGGGTCCGATACGACCTTACGAACGGCTGAAATTGAAGTGTATAATACACGGTTTTTCGGGATTCCGGGGTCCCAGAACTAAATTCTCCGGAAATCACATAGAAAGTTCCTCGAGTCAGATAAAGCGGCCACACAAAGTTTGAGCACCAACGGAATCTATTTGGGGGTGCCGGTGTGCCACAAACCAGCATTCGCCGAAACTCGGATTATCGTGAAAAATGTGTTAAAGCTTGTTATTTGAGGCAGAAATTGAACAGGTTGATTCTTGAAATGAGTTCGGACGCGTGATTAAAAAACAGGGAGAAAAAAAAACAGGGTCCGGTACGACCTTTCGAACGGCTGAAATTGAAGTGTATAATACACGGTTTTTCGGGATTCCGGGGTCCCGGAACAAAATTCTCCGGAAATCACATAGAAAGTTCCTCGGGTCAGATAAAGCGGCCACACAAAATTTAAGCACCAACGGAAGACATTTGGGTGTGCCGGTGTGCCACAAACCAGCATTCACAGAAACTCGGATTATCGTGAAAAATGTGTTAAAACGTGTTATTTGAGGCTGAAATCGAATAGGTTAATTCCTGAAATGAGCTCGGATGCGTGATTGAAAAACAGGGAGAAAAAGAAACAGGGTATGGTACGACCTTCCGAACGGCTCAAATTGAAGTGTATAATACACGGTTTTTCGGGATTAAGGCCCGAAAAAATTCTCCGGAATCACGTAGAAAGTTCCTCGGGTCGATAAAGCGGCCACGCAAAATTTGAGCACCAACGGAAGACATTTGGGGGTGCCGGTGTGCCTGAAACCAAAGATTCGCGAAACACGGATTATCGTGAAAAATGTGTTAAAGCTCGTCATTTGAGGTGAAATCGAACAGTTAATTCCCGAAATGAGGTCGGACGCGTGATTGAAAAACAGGAGAGAAAAAGAAACAGGTCCTAAGTGACGACCTTCCAATCGGCTGAAATTGAACTGTATAATACACGGTTTTTCGGAATTCCGGGGCCCCGTAACAAAATTCTCCGAAAATCAAATAGAAAGTTCCTCGAGTCAGATAAAGCGGCCACGAAAGTTTGAGCACCAACATAAGACATTTGGGGGTGCCGGTGTAACACAAACCAGCATTCGCCGAAACTCGGATTATCGTGAAAAATGTGTTAAAGCTCGTTATTTGAGACTGAAATCGAACAGGTTAATTCCTGAAATGAGCTCGGACGCGTGATTGAAAAACAGGGAGAAAAAGAAACAGGATCCGGTACGACCTTCCGAACGGCTGAAATTGAACCGTATAATACACGGTTTTTCGGGATTCCGGGGTCCCGGAACAAAATTCTCCGAAAATCAAATAGAAAGTTCCTCGGGCCAGATAAAGCGGCCACGAAAGTTTGAGCACCAACATAAGACATTTGGGGGTGCCGGTGTAACACAAACCAGCATTCGCCGAAACTCGGATTATCGTGAAAATGTGTTAAAGCTCGTTATTTGAGGCTGAAATCGAACAGGTTAATTCCTGAAATGAGCTCGGACGCGTGATTGAAACACAGGGATAAAAATAAACAGGGTCCGGTACGACCTTCCGAACGGCTCAAATTGAAGTGTATAATACACGGTTTTTCGGGATTCCGGGTTCCCGGAACAAAATTCTCCGGAAATCACATAGAAAGTTCCTCGGGTCAGATAAAGCGGCCACGCAAAATTTGAGCACCAACGGAAGACATTTGGGGGTGTCGGTATGCCAGAAACCAGCATTCGCCGAAATTCGGATTATCGTGAAAAATGTGTTAAACCTCGTTATTTGATGCTGAAATCGAACAGGTTAATTCCTGAAATGAGCTCGGACACGTGATTGAAAAACAGGGAGAAAAAGAAAAAGGGTCCGATACGACCTTACGAACGGCTGAAATTGAAGTGTATAATACACGGTTTTTCGGGATTCCGGGGTCCCGGAACAAAATTCTCCGGAAATCACATAGAAAGTTCCTTGAGTCAGATAAAGCGGCCACACAAAGTTTGAGCACCAACGGAAGATATTTGGGGGTGCCGGTGTGCCACAAACCAGCATTTGCCGAAACTCGGATTATCGTGAAAAATGTGTTAAAGCTCGTTATTTGAGGCCGAAATCGAACAGGTTAATTCCTGAAATGAGGTCGGACGCGTGATTGAAAAACATGGAGAAAAGGAAATGGGGTCCGGTACGACCTTTCGAACGGCTGAAATTGAAGTGTAATACACGCTTTTTCGGGATTCCGGGGTCCCGGAACAAATTTCTCCGGAAATCACATAGAAAGTTCCTCGGGTCAGATAAAGCGGCCACGCAAAGTTTGAGCACCAACGGAAGACATTTGGGGTGCCGGTGTGCCTGACAAACCAAAGATTCGTCGAAACTCGGATTATCGTGAAAATGTGTTAAAGCTCGTTATTTGAGGTCGATATCGAACAGGTTAATTCCCAAATGAGCTCGGACGCGTGATTGAAAAACGAGGAGAAAAAATAAACGAGGTCCTGTGACGACCTTCCGAACGACCGAAATTGAAGTGTATAATACACGGTTTTTCGGGATTCCGGGGCCGAACAAAATTCTCCGAAATCACATAGAAAGTTCCTCGGTCAAATAAAGCGGCCACGCAAAATTTATGCACCAACGAAAGACATTTGGGGGTGCCGGTGTGCCGAAAACCAAAGATTCGCCGAAATTCGGATTATCGTGGAAAATGTGTTAAACCTCGTTATTTGAGGCTGAAATCGAACAGGTTAATTCCTGAAATGAGCTCGGACACGTGATTGAAAAACAGTGAGAAAAAGAAAAAGGGTCCGATACGACCTTACGAACGGCTGAAATTGAAGTGTATAATACACGGTTTTTCGGGATTCCGGGGTTCCAGAACAAAATTCTCCGGAAATCACATAGAAAGTTCCTTGAGTCAGATAAAGCGGCCACACAAAGTTTGAGCACCAACGGAAGATATTTGGGGGTGCAGGTGTGCCACAAACCAGCATTCGCCGAAACTTGGATTATCGTGAAAAATGTGTTAAAGTTCGTTATTTGAGGCTGAAATCGAACAAGTTAATTCCTGAAATGAGCTCGGACGCGTGATTGAAAATCGGGAAAAAAAACAGGGTCCGGTACGACCTTCCGAATGACTGAAATTGAAGTGTATAATACACGGTTTTTCGGATTCCTGTCCCTAACAAAATTCTCCGAAATCACATAGAAAGTTTGTCGGGCGGATAAAGCGGCCGCGTAAAGTTTGAGCACCAACGGAAGAAATTTGGGGGTGCTTGGTGTGCGAAACCAAAGATTCGCCAAACCTCGATTATCGTGAAAAATGTGTTAAAGCTCGTTATTTGAGGTTGAAATCGAACAGGTTAATTCCTGAAATGAGCTCGGACGCGTGATTGAAAAACAGGGAGAAAAAGAAACAGGATATGGTACGACCTTCCGAACGGCTCAAATTGAAGTGTATAATACACGGTTTTTCGGGATTCCGTGGCCCCGAAACAAAATTCTCCGGAAATCACAAAGAATGTTCCTCGGGTCAGATAAAGTGGCCACGCAAAATTTGAGCACCAACGGAAGAAATTTGGGGGTGCCGGTGTGTCAGAAACCAGCATTCGCCGAAACTCGGATTATCGTGAAAAATGTGTTAAAACTCGTTATTTGAGGCTGAAATCGAACAGGTTAATTCCTGAAATGATCTCAGACGCGTGATTGAAAAACAGGGAGAAAAAGAAACAGGTTCCGGTACGACCTTCCGAACGGCTGAAATTGAAGTGTATAATACACGGTTTTTCGGGATTCTGTGGTCCCCGAACAAAATTCTCGGGAAATCACATAGAAAGTTCCTCGGGTCAGATAAAGCGGCCACGCAAAATTTAAGCACCAACGGAAGACATTTGGGCGTGCCGGTGTGCCACAAACCAGCATTCGCAGAAACTCAGATTATCGTGAAAAATGTGTTAAAACGCGTTATTTGAGGCTGAAATCGAATAGGTTAATTACTGAAATGAGCTCGGATGCGTGATTGAAAAACAGGGAGAAAAAGAAACAGGGTATGGTACGACCTTCCGAACGGCTCAAATTGAAGTGTATAATACACGGTTTTTCGGGATTCCGGGGTCCCGGATCAAAATTCTCCGGAAATCACATAGAAAGTTCCTCGGGTCAAATAAAGCGGCCACGCAAAATTTGAGCACCAACAGAAGACATTTGGGGGTGCCGGTGTGCCAGAAACCAGCATTCGCCGAAATTCGGATTATCGTGGAAAATGTGTTAAACCTCGTTATTTGAGGCTGAAATCGAACAGGTTAATTCCTGAAATGAGCTCGGACACGTGATTGAAAAACAGGGAGAAAAAGAAAAAGGGTCCGATACGACCTTACGAACGGCTAAAATTGAAGTGTATAATACACGGTTTTTCGGGATTCCGGGGTTCCAGAACAAAATTCTCCGGAAATCACATAGAAAGTTCCTTGAGTCAGATAAAGCGGCCACACAAAGTTTGAGCACCAACGGAAGATATTTGGGGGTGCAGGTGTGCCACAAACCAGCATTCGCCGAAACTTGGATTATCGTGAAAAATGTGTTAAAGTTCGTTATTTGAGGCTGAAATCGAACAAGTTAATTCCTGAAATGAGCTCGGACGCGTGATTGAAAATCGGGGAGAAAAAAAACAGGGTCCGGTACGACCTTCCGAATGACTGAAATTGAAGTGTATAATACACGGTTTTTCGGGATTCCGGGGTCCCGGAACAAAATTCTCCGGAAATCACATAGAAAGTTTGTCGAGCCAGATAAAGCGGCCGCGTAAAGTTTGTGCACCAACGGAAGAAATTTGGGGGTGCCGGTGTGCCAGAAACCAGCATTCGCCAAACCTCAGATTATCGTGAAAAATGTGTTAAAGCTCGTTATTTGAGGTTGAAATCGAACAGGTTAATTCCTGAAATGAGCTCGGACGCGTGATTGAAAAACAGGGAGAAAAAGAAACAGGATATGGTACGACCTTCCGAACGGCTCAAATTGAAGTGTATAATACACGGTTTTTCGGGATTCCGGGGCCCCGAAACAAAATTCTCCGGAAATCACAAAGAATGTTCCTCGGGTCAGATAAAGTGGCCACGCAAAATTTGAGCACCAACGGAAGAAATTTGGGGGTGCCGGTGTGTCAGAAACCAGCATTCGCCGAAACTCGGATTATCGTGAAAATGTGTTAAAACTCGTTATTTGAGGCTGAAATCGAACAGGTTAATTCCTGGGGATTCCGGGTCCGATACAGGGTCCGATACGACCTTCCGAACGGCTGAAATTGAAGTTTATAAATACACGGTTTTTGGGGATTCCGGGGTACCGGAAAAAAATTCTCCGGATATCACATAGAAATTTCCTCAGGTCAGATAAAGCGGCCACGCAAAATTTGAGGACCAACGGAAGACATTTGGGTGTGCCTGGTGTGCGAAACCAAAGATTCGCCGAAACTCGGATTATCGTGAAAAATGTGTTAAAGCTCGTTATTTGAGGTCGAAATCGAACAAAGTTAATTTCTCGAAATAAGCTCGGACGCGTGATTTAAAAACAGTAGAAAAAGAAACAGGTCCCAGACGACCTTCCGAACTACAAAATTGAAGTGTATAATACACGGTTTTTGGGGATTCCGGGGTTCCGGAACAAAATTCTCCGGAAATCACATAGAAAGTTCCTCGGGTCAGATAAAGCGGCCACGCAAAATTTGAGCACTAATGGAAGACATTTGGGGGTGCCGGTGTGCCACAATGCAGCATTCGCCGAAACTTGGATTATCGTGAAAAATGTGTTAAAGCTCGTTATTTGAGGCTGAAATCGAACAAGTTAATTCCTGAAATGAGCTCGGACGCGTGATTGAAAAACGGGGAGAAAAAGAAACAGGGTACGGTACGACCTTCTGAATGACTGAAATTGAAGTGTATAATACACGGTTTTCGGGATTCCGGGGTCCCAGAACAAAATTCTTCGGAAATCACATAGAAAGTTTCTCGGGTCAGATAAAGCGGCCACGCAAAGTTTGAGCACCAACGGATGACATTTGGGGGTGCCGGTGTGCCAGAAACCAGCATTCGCCAAACCTCGGATTATCGTGAAAAATGTGTTAAAGCTCGTTATTTGAGGTTGAAATCAAACTGGTTAATTTCTGAAATGAGCTCGGACGCGTGATTGAAAAACAAGGAGAAAAAGAAATAGGGTATGGTACGACCTTCCGAACGGCTCAAATTGAAGTGTATAATACACGGTTTTTCGGGATTTCGGGGCCCTGGAACAAAATTCTCCGGAAATCACATAGAATGTTCCTCGGGTTAGATAAAGCGGCCACGCAAAATTTGAGCACCAACGGAAGAAATTTGGGGGTGCTGGTGTGTCCGAAACCAGCATTCGCCGAATCTCGGATTATCGTGAAAAATGTGTTAAAACTTGTTATTTGAGGCTGAAATCGAACAGGTTAATTTCTGAAATGATCTCGGACGCGTGATTGAAAAATAGGGAGAAAAAGAAACAGGTTCCGGTACGACCTTCCGAACGGCTGAAATTTGAAGTGTATAATACACGGTTTTTCGGGATTCCGGGGTCCCCGAACATAATTCTCCGGAAATCACATAGAAAGTTCCCCGGGTCAGATAAAGCGGCCACGCAAAATTTGAGCACCAACGGAAGACATTTGGGTTTGCCGGTTTGCCACAAACCAGCATTCGCAGAAACTCGGATTATCGTGAAAAATGTGTTAAAACTCGTTATTTGAGGCTGAAATCGAACAGATTAATTCTGAAATGAGCTCGAACGCGTGATTGAAAAACAGGGAGAAAAAGAAACAGGGTATGGTACGACCTTCCGAACGGCTCAAATTGAAGTGTATAATACACGGTTTTCCGGGATTCCGGGGCCCGGAACAAAATTCTCCGTAAATCACATAGAAAGTTTCTCGGTTCAGATAAAGCGGCCACGCAAAGTTTGAGCACCAACGGAAGCATTTGGGGGTGCCGGTGTGCCACAAAACACCATTCGCCGAACCACGGATTATCATGAAAAATGTGTTAAAGCTCGTTATTTGAAGCTGAAATCGAACAGGTTAATTCCTGAAATGAGCTCGGATGCGTGATTGAAAAACAGGGAGAAAAAGAAACAGGGTATGGTACGACCTTCCGAACGGCTCAAATTGAAGTGTATAATACACGGTTTTTCGTGATTCCGGGGTCCCGGAAAAAAAATCTCCGGAAATCACGTAGAAAGTTACTCGGGTCAGACAAAGCGGCCACGCAAAATTTGAGCACCAACGGAAGACATTTGGGTGTGCCGGTGTGTCACAAAACAGCATTCGCCGAAACTCGGATTATCGTGAAAAATGTGTTAAAGCTCGTTATTTGAGGCTGAAATCGAACAGGTTAATTCCTGAAATGAGCTCGGGCGCGTGATTTAAAAACAGGTAGAAAAAGAAACAGGGTCCGATACGACCTTCCGAACGTCTGAAATTGAAGTTTATAAATACACGGTTTTTGGGGATTCCGGGGTACCGGAACAAAATTCTCCGGATATCACATAGAAATTTCCTCAGGTCAGATAAAGCGGCCACGCAAAATTTGAGCACCAACGGAAGACATTTGAGGTTGCCGGTGTGCCAGAAACCAGCATTCGCCGAAACTCGGATTATCGTGAAAAATGTGTTAAAGCTCGTTATTTGAGGCTGAAATCGAACATGTTAATTTCTGAAATAAGCTCGGACGCGTGATTTAAAAACAGTAGAAAAAGAAACAGGGTCCTAAATTTACCTTCCGAACGGCTGAAATTGAAGTGTATAATACACGGTTTTTGGGGATTCCGAGGTTCCGGAACAAAATTCTCCGGATATCACATAGAAAGTTCCTCGGGTCAGATAAAGCGGCCACGCAAAATTTGAGCACCAACGGAAGACATTTGGGGGTGCCGGTGTGCCACAAAACACCATTCGCCAAACCTCGGATTATCGTGAAAAATGTGTTAAAGCTCGTTATTTGAGGCTGAAATCGAACAGGTTAATTCCTGAAATGAGCTCGGACGCGTGATTGAAAAACGGGGAGAAAAAGAAACAGGGTCCGGTACGACCTTCCGAACGGCTAAAATTGAAGTGTATAAATACACGGTTTTTCGGGATTCCCGGGCCCCGGAACAAAATTCTCCGGAAATCACATAGAAAGTTTCTCGGGTCAGATAAAGCGGCCACGCAAAGTTTGAGCACCAACGGAAGACATTTGAGGGTGCCGGTGTGTCAGAAACCAGCATTCGCCAAACCTCGGATTATCGTGAAAAATGTGTTGAAGCTCGTTATTTGAGGCTGAAATCGAACAGATTAATTCCTGAAATGAGCTCGGACGCGTGATTTAAAAACAGGTAGAAAAAGAAACAGGGTCCGGTACGACCTTCCGAACGGCTGAAATTGAAGTGTATAATACACGGTTTTTCGGGATTCCCGGGCCCCGGAACAAAATTCTCCGGAAATCACATAGAAAGTTTCTCGGGTCAGATAAAGCAGCCACGCAAAATTTGAGCACCAACGGAAGACATTTGGGGGTGCCGGTGTGGCAGAAACCAGTATTCGCCGAACCTCGGATTATCGTGAAAAATGTGATAAAGCTCGTTATTTGACGCTGAAATCGAACAAGTTAATTCCTGAAATGAGGTCGGACGCGTGATTGAAAAAAATGGAGAAAAGGAAATGGGGTCCGGTACGACCTTCCGAACGGCTGAAATTGAAGTGTATAATACATGGTTTTTCGGGATTCTGGGGTCCCGAAACAAAATTCTCCGGAAATCACATAGAAAGTTCTTCGAGTCAGATAAAGCGGACACGCAAAGTTTGAGCATCAACGGAAGAAATTTGGGGGTGCCGGTGTAACACAAACCAGTATTCGCCGAAACTCGGATTATCGTGAAAAATGTGTTAAAGCTCGTTATTTGAGGCTGAAATCGAACAGGTTGATTCCTGAAATGAGCTCGGACGCGTGATTGAAAAACATGGAGAAAAAGAAACAGGGTCCGGTACGACCTTCCGAACGGCTGAAATTGAAGTGTATAAATACACGGTTTTTCGGGATTCCGGGGTCCCGGAACTAAATTCTCCGGAAATCACATAGAAAGTTCCTCGGGTCAGATAAAGCGGCCACGCAAAATTTGAGCACCAACGGAAGACATTTGGGGGTGCCGGTGTGCCACAAAACACCATTCGCCGAACCTCGGATTATCATGAAAAATGTGTTAAAACTCGTTATTTGAGGATGAAATCGAACAGGTTGATTCCTGAAATGAGCTCGGACGCGTGATTGAAAAACGGGGAGAAAAAGAAACAGGGTCCGGTACGACCTTCCGAACGGCTGAAATTGAAGTGTATAATACACGGTTTTTCGGGATTCCCGGGCCCCGGAACAAAATTCTCCGGAAATCACATAGAAAGTTTCTCAAGTCAGATAAAGCGGCCACGCAAAGTTTGAGCACCAACGGAAGACATTTGGGGGTGCCGGTGTGTCAGAAACCAGCATTCGCCAAACCTCGGATTATCGTGAAAAATGTGTTGAAACTCGTTATTTGAGGCTTAAATCGAACAGATTAGTTCCTGAAATGAGCTCGGATGCGTGATTGAAAAACAGGGAGAAAAAGAAACAGGGTCCGGTACGACCTTCCGAACGGCTGAAATTGAAGTGTATAATACACGGTTTTTCGGGGTCCCGAAACAAAATTCTCCGGAAATCACATAGAAAGTTCCTCGAGTCAGATAAAGCGGACACGCAAAGTTTGAGCACCAACGGAAGAAATTTGGGGGTACCGGTGTGCCACAAACCACCATTCGCCGAACCTCGGATTATCGTGAAAAATGTGTTAAAACTCGTTATTTGAGGATGAAATCGAACAGGTTGATTCCTAAAATGAGCTCGGACGCGTGATTGAAAAACAGGGAGAAAAAGAAACAGGGTCCGGTACGACCTTCCGAACGGCTGAAATTGAAGTGTATAATACACGGTTTTTCTGGATTCCGGGGTCCCGAAACAAAATTCTCCGGAAATCACATAGAAAGTTCCTCGAGTCAGATAAAGCGGACACGCAAAGTTTGAGCACCAACGGAAGAAATTTGGGGGTGCCGGTGTAACAAAAACCAGTATTCGCCGAAACTCGGATTATCGTGAAAAATGTGTTAAAGCTCGTTATTTGAGGCTGAAATCGAACAGGTTGATTCCTGAAATGAGCTCGGACGCGTGATTGAAAAACCGGGAGAAAAAGAAACAGGGTCCGGTACGACCTTCCGAACGGCTAAAATTGAAGTGTATAATACACGGTTTTTCTGGATTCCCGGGCCCCGGAACAAAATTTTCCGGAAATCACATAAAAAGTTTCTCGGGTTAGATAAAGCAGCCACGCAAAATTTGAGCACCAAAGGAAGACATTTGGGGGTGCCGGTGTGCCAGAAACCAGCATTCGCCGAACCTCGGATTATCGTGAAAAATGTGATAAAGCTCGTTATTTGACGCTGAAATCGAACAAGTTAATTCCTGAAATGAGCTCGGACGCGTGACTGAAAAACAGGAAGAAAAAGAAACAGGGTCCGGTACGACCTTCTGAACGTCTGAAATTGAAGTGTATAATACACGGTTTCGGATTCCGGTCCCGGAACAAAATTCTCCAGAAATCACATAGAAAGTTCCTCGGGTCGGACAAAGCGGCGCGCAAAATTTGAGCACCAACAAGACATTTGGGGGTGCCGGTGCGCCAGAAACCAGCATTCGCCGAACCTCGGATTATCGTGAAAAATGTGTTAAAGCTCGTTATTTGAGGCTGAAATCGAACAAGTTAATTCCTGAAATGAGCTCGGACGTGTGATTGAAAAACAGGGAGAAAAAGAAACAGGGTCCGAAACGACCTTCCGAACGGCTGAAATTGAAGTGTATAATACACGGTTTTTCTGAATCAGGTCCCTAACAAAATTCTCCGGAAATCACATAGAAAGTTCCTCGGGTCAGATAAAGCGGCCACGCAAAATTTGAGCACTAATGGAAGACATTTGGGGGTGCCGGTGTGCCACAATGAAGCATTCGCCGAAACTTGGATTATCGTGAAAAATGTGTTAAAGCTCGTTATTTGAGGCTGAAATCGAACAAGTTAATTCCTGAAATGAGCTCGGACGCGTGATTGAAAAACGGGGAGAAAAAGAAACAGGGTCCGGTACGACCTTCTGAATGACTGAAATTGAAATGTATAATACACGGTTTTTCGGGATTCTGGGGTCCCGGAACAAAATTCTTCGGAAATCACATAGAAAGTTTCTCGGGTCAGATAAAGCGGCCACGCAAAGTTTGAGCACCAACGGATGACATTTGGGGGTGCCGGTGTGCCATAAACCAGCATTCGCCAAACCTCGGATTATCGTGAAAAATGTGTTAAAGCTCTTTATTTGAGGTTTAAATCGAACTGGTTAATTTCTGAAATGAGCTCGGACGCGTGATTGAAAAACCGGGAGAAAAAGAAATAGGGTATGGTACGACCTTCCGAACGGCTCAAATTGAAGTGTATAATACACGGTTTTTCGGGATTCCGGGGCCCTAGAACAAAATTCTCCGGAAATCACATAGAATGTTCCTCGGGTTAGATAAAGCGGCCACGCAAAATTTGAGCACCTACGGAAGAAATTTGGGGGTGCCGGTGTGTCCGAAACCAGCATTCGCCGAATCTCGGATTATCGTGAAAAATGTGTTAAAACTTGTTATTTGAGGCTGAAATCGAACAGGTTAATTTCTGAAATGATCTCGGACGCGTGATTGAAAAACAGGGAGAAAAAGAAACAGATTCCGGTACGACCTTCCGAACGGCTGAAATTTGAAGTGTATAATACACGGTTTTTCGGGATTCCGGGGTCCCCGAACATAATTCTCCGGAAATCACATAGAAAGTTCCCCGGGTCAGATAAAGCGGCCACGCAAAATTTGAGAACCAACGGAAGACATTTGGGTGTGCCGGTGTGCCTGAAACCAAAGATTCGCAAAACTTCGGATTATCGTGAAAAATGTGTTAAAGCTCGTTATTTGAGGTCAAATCGAATGATTAATTCAAATGAGCTCGAACGCGTGATTGAAAAACAGGGAGAAAAAGAAACAGGGTATGGTACGACCTTCCGAACGGCTCAAATTGAAGTGTATAATACACGGTTTTCCGGGATTCCGGGGCCCCGGAGCAAAATTCTCCGTAAATCACATAGAAAGTTTCTCGGTTCAGATAAAGCGGCCACGCAAAGTTTGAGCACCAACGGAAGACATTTGGGGGTGCCGGTGTGCCACAAAACACCATTCGCCGAACCACGGATTATCATGAAAAATGTGTTAAAGCTCGTTATTTGAAGCTGAAATCGAACAGGTTAATTCCTGAAATGAGCTCGGATGCGTGATTGAAAAACAGGGAGAAAAAGAAACAGGGTATGGTACGACCTTCCGAACGGCTCAAATTTAAGTGTATAATACACGGTTTTTCGTGATTCCGGGGTCCCGGAAAAAAATTCTCCGGAAATCACGTAGAAAGTTACTCGGGTCAGACAAAGCGGCCACGTAAAATTTGAGCACCAACGGAAGACATTTGGGTGTGCCGGTGTATCACAAAACAGCATTCGCCGAAACTCGGATTATCGTGAAAAATGTGTTAAAGCTCGTTATTTGAGGCTGAAATCGAACAGGTTAATTCCTGAAATGATCTCGGACGCGTGATTGAAAAACAGGTAGAAAAAGAAACAGGGTCCGGTACGACCTTTCGAACGGCTGAAATTGAAATGTATAATACACGGTTTTTCGTGATTCCACTGTCCCGGAACAAAATTCTCCGGAAATCACATAGAGGGTTCCTCGGGTCAGATAAAGCGGCCACGCAAAATTTGAGCACCAACGGAAGACATTTGGGGTTGCCGGTGTGCCAGAAACCAGCATTCGCCGAAACTCGGATTATCGTGAAAAATGTGTTAAAGCTCGTTATTTGAGGCTGAAATCGAACAGGTTAATTTCTGAAATAAGCTCGGACGCGTGATTTAAAAACAGGTAGAAAAAGAAACAGGGTCCGGTACGACCTTCCGAACGGCTGAAATTGAAGTGTATAATACACGGTTTTTGGGGATTCCGGGGTTCCGGAACAAAATTCTCCGGATATCACATAGAAAGTTTCTCGGGTTAGATAAAGCGGCCACGCAAAATTTGAGCACCAACGGAAGACATTTGGGGTTGCCGGTGTGCCACAAAACAGCATTCACCGAAACTCGGATTATCGTGAAAAATGTGTTAAAGCTCGTTATTTGAGGCTGAAATCGAACAGGTTAATTCCTGAAATGAGCTCGGACGCGTGATTGAAAAACAGGGAGAAAAAGAAACAGGGTCCGATACGACCTTCCGAACGGCTGAAATTGAAGTTTATAAATACACGGTTTTTGGGGATTCCGGGGTACCGGAACAAAATTCTCCGGATATCACATAGAAATTTCCTCAGGTCACGGTTTTTCGGGATTCCGGGGCCCCGGAAAAAAATTCTCCGGAAATCACGTAGAAAGTTACTCGGGTCAGACAAAGCGGCCACGCAAAATTTGAGCACCAACGGAAGACATTTGGGTGTGCCGGTGTGCCACAAAACAGCATTCGCCGAAACTCGGATTATCGTGAAAAATATATTAAAGCTCGTTATTTGAGGGTGAAATCGAACAGGTTAATTCCTGAAATAAGCTCGGACGCGTGATTGAAAAACAGGGAGAAAAAGAAACTGGGTCCGGTACGACCTTCCGAACGGCTGAAATTGAAGTGTATAATACACGGTATTTCGGGATTCCGGGGCCCCAGAACAAAATTCTCCGGAAATCATATAGAATGTTCCTCGGGTCAGATAAAGCGGCCACGCAAAATTTGAGCACCAACGGAAGAAATTTGGGGGTGCCGGTGTGTCCGAAACCAGCATTCGCCGAAACTCGGATTATCGTGAATAATGTGTTAAAACTCGTTATTTGAGGCTGAAATCGAACAGGTTAATTCCTGAAATGAGCTCGGACGCGTGATTGAAAAACAGGGAGAAAAAGAAACAGGGTATGGTACGACCTTCCGAACGGCTCAAATTGAAGTGTATAATACACGGTTTTTCGGGATTCCGTGGCCCCGGAACAAAATTTTCCGGAAATCACATAGAATGTTATTCGGGTCAGATAAAACGGCCACGCAAAATTTGAGCACCAACGGAAGATATTTGGGGGTGCCGGTGTGTCAGAAACCAGCATTCGCCGAAACTCGAATTATCGTGAAAAATGTGTTTAAGCTCGTTATTTGAGGCTGAAATCGAACAGGTTAATTTCTGAAATAAGCTCGGACGCGTGACTTAGAAACAGGTAGAAAAAGAAACAGGGTCCGGTACGACCTTCCGAACGGCTGAAATTGAAGTGTATAATACACGGTTTTTGGGGATTCCGGGGTTCCGGAACAAAATTCTCGGGATATCACATAGAAAGTTCCTCGGGTTAGATAAAGCGGCCACGCAAAATTTGAGCACCAACGGAAGACATTTGGGGTTGCCGGTGTGCCAGAAACCAGCATTCGCCGAAACTCGGATTATCGTGAAAAATATGTTAAAGCTCGTTATTTGAGGCTGAATCGAACATGTTAATTCTGAAATGAGCTTGGACGCGTGATTGAAAAACAGGGAGAAAAAGAAACAGGGTATGGTACGACCTTCCGAACGGCTCAAATTGAAGTGTATAATACACGGTTTTTCGGGATTCCGGGGCTCCGGAACAAAATTCTCCGGAAATCACGTAGAAAGTTACTCGGGTAAGGCAAAGCGGCCACGCAAAATTTGAGCAACAACGGAAGACATTTGGGTGTGCCGGTGTGCCACAAAACAGCATTCGCCGAAACTCGGATTATCGTGAAAAATGTGTTAAAGCTCGTTATTTGAGGCTGAAATCGAACAGGTTAATTCCTGAAATGAGCTCGGACGCGTGATTTAAAAACAGGTAGAAAAAGAAACAGGGTCCGATACGACCTTCCGAACGGCTGAAATTGAAGTTTATAAATACACGGTTTTTGGGGATTCCGGGGTACCGGAACAAAATTCTCCGGATATCACATAGAAAGTTCCTCGGGTCAGATAAAGTGGCCACGCAAAATTTGAGCACCAACGGAAGACATTTGGGGTTGCCGGTGTGCCTGAAACCAGCATTCGCCGAAACTCGTATTATCGTGAAAAATGTGTTAAAGCTCGAGATTTGAGGCTGAATCGAACATGTTAATTCTGAAATGAGCTCGGACGCGTGATTGAAAAACAGGGAGAAAAATAAACAGGGTATGGTACGACCTTCCGAACGGCTCAAATTGAAGTGTATAATACACGGTTTTTCGGGATTCCGGGGCCCCGGAACAAAATTCTCCGGAAATCACATAGAATGTTCCTCGGGCCAGATAAAGCGGCCACGCAAAATTTGACCACTAACGGAAGACATTTGGGGGTGCCGGTGTGCCACAAACCAACATTCGCCGAAACTCGGATTATCGTTAAAAATGTATTAAAACTCGTTATTTGAGGCTGAAATCGAACAGGTTGATTCCTGAAATTGAACAGGTTGATTCCTGAAATGAGCTCCGACGCGTGATTGAAAAACAGGGAGAAAAAGAAACAGGTTCCGGTACGACCTTCCGAACGGCTGAAATTGAAGTGTATAATACACGGTTTGTCGGGATTCCGGGGTCCCGGAACAAAATTCTCCGGAAATCACATAGAAAGTTTCTCGGGTCAGATAAAGCGGCCACGCAAAGTTTGAGCACGTTTAGAAGACATTTGGGGGTACCGGTGTGCCAGAAACCAGCATTCGCCGAAACTCGGATTATCGTGAAAAATGTGTTAAAGCTCGTTATTTGAGGCTGAAATCGAACAGGTTAATTTCCTAAATGAGCTCGGACGCGTGATTGAAAAACAGGAAGAAAAAGAAACAGGGTATGGTACGACCTTCCGAACGGCTCAAATTGAAGTGTATAATACACGGTTTTTCGGGATTCCGTGGCCTCGGAACAAAATTCTCCGGAAATCACATAGAATGTTCTTCGGGTCAGATAAAACGGCCACGCAAAATTTGAGCACCAACGGTAGATATTTGGGGGTGCCGGTGTGTCAGAAACCAGCATTCGCCGAAACTCGGATTATTTTGAAAAATGTGTTAAAGGTCGTTATTTGAGGCTGAAATCGAACAGATTAATTTCTGAAATAAGCTCGGACGCGTGATTTAAAAACAGGTAGAAAAAGAAACAGGGTCCGGTACGGCCTTCCGAACGGCTGAAATTGAAGTGTATAATACACGGTTTTTGGGGATTCCGGGGTTCCGGAACAAAATTCTCCGGATATCACATAGAAAGTTACTCGGGTTAGATAAAGCGGCCACGCAAAATTTGAGCACCAACGGAAGACATTTGGGGTTGCCGGTGTGCCAGAAACCAGCATTCGCCGAAACACGGATTATCGGGAAAAATGTGTTAAAGCTCGTTATTTGAGGTCAAATCGAACAGTTAATTAAAATGAGCTTGGACGCGTGATTGAAAAACAGGGAGAAAAAGAAACAGGGTATGGTACGACCTTCCGAACGGCTCAAATTGAAGTGTATAATACACGGTTTTTCGGGATTCCGGGGCCCCGGAACAAAATTCTCCGGAAATCACGTAGAAAGTTACTCGGGTCAGACAAAGCGGCCACGCAAAATTTGAGCACCAACGGAAGAGATTTAGGTGTGCCGGTGTGCCACAAAACAACATTCGCCGAAACTCGGATTATCGTGAAAAATGTGTTAAAGCTCGTTATTTGAGGCTGAAATCGAACAGGTTAATTCTTGAAATGAGCTCGGACGCATGATTTAAAAACAGGAAGAAAAAGAAACAGGGTCCCGTACGACCTTTCGAACGGCTGAAATTGAAGTGTTAATACACGGTTTTTGGGGATTCCGGGGTCCCAGATCAAAATTCTCCGGAAATCACATAGAATGTTTCTCGGGCTAGATAAAGCAGCCACGCAAAATTTGAGCACCAACGGAAAACATTTGGGGGTGCCGGTGTGCCAGAAACCAGCATTCGCCGAAACTCGGATTATCGTGAAAAATTTATTAAAGCTCGTTATTTGAGGGTGAAATCGAACAGGTTAATTCCTGAAATAAGCTCGGACGCGTGATTGAAAAACAGGGAGAAAAAGAAACTGGGTCCGGTACGACCTTCCGAACGGCTGAAATTGAAGTGTATAATACACGGTATTTCGGGATTCCGGGGCCCCAGAACAAAATTCTCCGGAAATCACATAGAATGTTCCTCGGGTCAGATAAAGCGGCCACGCAAAATTTGAGCACCAACGGAAGAAATTTGGGGGTGCCGGTGTGTCCGAAACCAGCATTCGGCGAAACTCGAATTATCGTGAAAAATGTGTTAAAGCTCGTTATTTGAGGCTGAAATCGAACAGGTTAATTTCTGAAATTAGCTCGGACGCGTGATTTAGAAACAGGTAGAAAAAGAAACAGGGTCCGGTACGACCTTCCGAACGGCTGAAATTGAAGTGTATAATACACGGTTTTTGGGGATTCCGGGGTTCCGGAACAAAATTCTCCGGATATCACATAGAAAGTTCCTCGGGTTAGATAAAGCGGCCACGCAAAATTTGAGCACCAATGGAAGACATTTGGGGTTGCCGGTGTGCCAGAAACCAGCATTCGCCGAAACACGGATTATCGTGAAAAATGTGTTAAAGCTCGTTATTTGAGGCTGAAATCGAACAAAATTCTCAAATGAGCTTGGACGCGTGATTGAAAAACAGGGAGAAAAAGAAACAGGGTATGGTACGACCTTCCGAACGGCTGAAATTGAAGTGTATAATACACGGTTTTTCGGGATTCCTGAGTCTCCTAACAAAATTCTCCTAAATCACATAAAAGTTTCTGGGTCGATAAAGCGGCCCCGCAAAGTTTGATTACCAACGGAAGACATTTGGGGGTGCCGGTGTGCCAAAAACCAGCATTCGCCAAACCTCGGATTATCGTGAAAAATGTGTTAAAGCTCGTTATTTGAGGCTTAAATCGAAGAGGTTAATTCCTGAAATGAGCTCGGACGCGTGATTGAAAAACAGGGAGAAAAAGAAACAGGGTATGATACGACCTTCCGAACGGCTCAAATTGAAGTGTATAATACACGGTTTTTCGGGATTCCGGGGCCCCAGAACAAAATTCTCCGGAAATCACATAGAATGTTCCTCGGGTCAGATAAAGCGGCCACGAAAAATTTGAGCACCAACGGAAGAAATTTGGGGGTGCCGGTGTGTCCGAAACCAGCATTCGCCGAAACTCGAATTATCGTGAAAAATGTGTTAAAGCTCGTTATTTGAGGCTGAAATCGAACAGGTTAATTTCTGAAATAAGCTCGGACGCGTGATTTAGAAACAGGTAGAAAAAGAAACAGGGTCCGGTACGACCTTCCGAACGGCTGAAATTGAAGTGTATAATACACGGTTTTTGGGGATTCCGGGGTTCCGGAACAAAATTCTCCGGAAATCACATAGAAAGTTTCTCGGTTCAGCGGCCACGCAAAGTTTGAGCACCAACGGAAGACATTTGGGGGTGCCGGTGTGCCAGAAACCAGCAGTCGCCAAACCTCGGATTATCGTGAAAAATGTGTTAAAACTCGTTATTTGAGGCTGAAATTGAACAGGTTAATTCCTGAAATGAGCTCGGACGCGTGATTGAAAAACAGGGAGAAAAAGAAACAGGGTATGGAACGACCTTCCGAACGGCTCAAATTGAAGTGTATAATACACGGTTTTTCGTGATTCCGGGGTCCCAGAAAAAAATTCTCAGGAAATCACGTAGAAAGTTCCTCGGATCAGACAAAGCGGCCACGCAAAATTTGAGCACCAACGGAAGACATTTTGAGTTGCCGGTGTGCCAGAAACCAGCATTCGCCGAAACTCGGATTATCGTGAAAAATGTGTTAAAGCTCGTTATTTGAGGCTGAAATCGAACAGGTTAATTCCTGAAATGAGCTCGGACGCGTGATTGAAAAACAGGGAGAAAAAGAAACAGGGTATGGTACGACCTTCCGAACGGCTCAAATTGAAGTGTATAATACACGGTTTTTCGGGATTCCGGGGCCCTGGAACAAAATTCTCCGGAAATCACATAGAATGTTTCTCGGGTCAGATAAAGCGGCCACACAAAGTTTGAGCACCAACGGAAGACATTTGGGGGTGCCGGTTTGCCAGAAACCAGCATTCGCCAAACCTCGGATTATCGTAAAAAATGTGTTAAAGCTCGTTATTTGAGGATGAAATCGAACAGGTTGATTCCTGAAATGAGCTCGGACGCGTGATTGAAAAACAGGGAGAAAAAGAAACAGGGTCTGGTACGACCTTCCGAACGGCTAAAATTGAAATGTATAATACACGGTTTTTCGGGATTCCGGGGCCCCGGAACAAAATTCTCCGGAAATCACATAGAAAGTTCATCGGGTCAGATAAAGCGGCCACGCAAAATCTGAGCACCAACGGAAGACATTTGAGGGTGCCGGTGTGTCAGAAACCAGCATACGCCGAAACTCGGATTATCGTGAAAAATGTGTTAAACCTCGTTATTTGAGGCTGAAATCGAACAGGTTGATTCCTGAAATTGAACAGGTTGATTCCTGAAATGAGCTCAGACGCGTGATTGAAAAACAGGGTCAGATAAAGCGGCCACGCAAAGTTTGAGGACCAACGGAAGACATTTGGGGGTGCCGGTGTGCTACAAACCAACATTCGCCGAAACTCGGATTATCGTGAAAAATGTATTAAAACTCGTTATTTGAGGCTGAAATCGAACAGGTTAATTCCTGAAATGAGCTCGGACGCGTGATTGAATTACAAGGAGAAAAAGAAATAGGGTATGGTACGTCCTTCCAAACGGCTCAAATTGAAGTGTATAATACACGGTTTTTCGGGATTCCTGGGCCCCGGAACAAAATTCTCCGGAAATCACATAGAATGTTTCTCGGGTCAGATAAAGCGGCCACGCAAAATTTGAGCACCAACGGAAGACATTTGGGGGTGCCGGTGTGCCACAAACCAACATTCGCCGAAACTCGGATAATCGTGAAAAATGTATTTAAACTCGTTATTTGAGGCTGAAATCGAACAGGTTGATTTCTGAAATTGAACAGGTTGATTCCTGAAATGAGCTTAGACGCGTGATTGAAAAACAGGGAGAAAAAGAAACAGGTTCCGGTACGACCTTCCGAACGGCCGGTTTTTCGGGATTCCAGGGTCCCGGAACAAAATTCTCCGGAAATCACATAGAATGTTCCTCGGGTCAGATAAAACGGCCACGCAAAATTTGAGCACCAACGGAAGACATTTGGGGTTGCCGGTGTGCCAGAAACCAGCAATCGCCGAAACTCGGATTATCGTGAAAAATGTGTTAAATCTCGTTATTTGAGGCTGAAATCGAACAGGTTAATTCTGAAATGAGCTCGGACGCGTGATTGAATTACAGGGAGAAAAAGAAATAGGGTATGGTACGACCTTCCGAACGGCTCAAATTGAAGTGTATAATACACGGTTTTTTGGGATTCCTGGGCCCCGAATAAAATTATCCGGAAATCACATAGAATGTTCCTCGGGTCAGATAAAGCGGCCACGCAAAATTTGAGCACCAACGAAAGACATTTGGGGGGTGCCGGTGTGCCACAAACCAACATACGCCGAAACTCGGATTATCGTGAAAAATGTATTAATACTCGTTATTTGAGGCTGAAATCGAACAGGTTGATTCCTGAAATTGAACAGGTTGATTCCTGAAATGAGCTCAGACGCGTGATTGAAAAACAGGGAGAAAAAGAAACAGGTTCCGGTACGACCTTCCGAAAGGCTGAAATTGAAGTGTATAATACACGGTTTTTCGGGATTCCGGGGTCCCGGAACAAAATTCTCCAGAAATCACATAGAATGTTCCTCGGGTCAGATAAAACGGCCACGCAAAATTTGAGCACCAACGGAACACATTGGGGGGTGCCGGTGTGTCAGAAACCAGCATTCGCCAAACCTCGGATTATCGTGAAAAATGTGTTAAAGCTCGTTATTTGAGGCTGAAATCGAACAGGTTAATTCTGAAATAAGCTCGGACGCGTGATTGAAAAACTGGGAGAAAAAGAAACAGGGTATGGTACTACCTTCCGAACGGCTCAAATTGAAGTGTATAATACACGGTTTTTCGGGATTCCGGGGCCCCGGAACAAAATTCTCCGGAAATCACATAGAAAGTTTCTCGGGTCATATAAAGCCCCCACACAAAGTTTGAGCACCAACGGAGACATTTGGGGGTGCCGGTGTGCGAGAAACCAGCATTCGCCAAACCTCGGATTATCGTGAAAAATGTGTTAAAGCTCGTTATTTGAGGCTGAAATCGAACAGGTTAATTCCTGAAATAAGCTCGGACGCGTGATTAAATTATAGGGAGAAAAAGAAATAGGGTATGGTACGACCTTCCGAACGGCTGAAATTGAAGTGTATAATACACGGTTTTTCGAGATTCCGGGGTCCCGGAACAAAATTCTCCGGAAATCACATAGAAAGTTTCTCGGTTCAGATAAAGCGGCCAGGCAAAGTTTGAGCACCAACAGAAGACATTTGGGGGTGCCGGTGTTCCAGAAACCAGCAATCGCCGAAACTCGGATTATCGTGAAAAATGTGTTAAAGCTCGTTATTTGAGGCCGAAATCGAACAGGTTAATTCTGAAATGAGCTCGGACGCGTGATTGAATTACAGGGAGAAAAAGAAATAGGGTATGGTACGACCTTCCGAACGGCTCAAATTGAAGTGTATAATACACGGTTTTCGGATTCTGGCCCCGGAACAAAAGTCTCCTAAATAACATAGAATGTTCCTCGGTCGATAAAGCGGCCACGCAAAGTTTGAGCACCAACGGAAGACATTTGGGGTGCCGGTGTGCCACAAACCAACATTCGCCGAAACTCGGATTATCGTGAAAAATGTATTAAAGCTCGTTATTTGAGGTGAAATCGAACAAGTTGATTCCTGAAATTGAACAGGTTGATTTCTGAAATTAGCTCGGACGCGTGATTGAAAAACAGGGAGAAAAAGAAACAGTTCCGTCGACCTTCCGAAAGGTCAAATTGAAGTGTATAATACACGGTTTTTCGGGATTCCGGGTCCCGAACAAAAGTCTCCTAAATCACATAGAATGTTCCTCGGGTCGATAAAACGGCCACGCAAAATTTGAGCACCAACGGAAGACATTTGGGGGTGCGGTGTGTCGAAACCAAAGATTCGCCAAACCTCGGATTATCGTGAAAAATGTGTTAAAGCTCGTTATTTGAGGTCGAAATCGAACAGTTAATTAAAATGAGGTCGGACGCGTGATTGAAAAACAGGGAGAAAAAGAAACAGGGTATGGTACGACCTTCCGAACGGCTCAAATTGAAGTGTATAATACACGGTTTTTCGGGATTCCGGGGCCCCTGAACAAAATTCTCCGGAAATCACATAGAAAGTTACTCGGGTCAGACAAAGCGGCCACGCAAAATTTGAGCACCAACGGAAGAGATTTAGGTGTGCCGGTGTGCCACAAAACAACATTCGCCGAAACTCGGATTATCGTGAAAAATGTGTTAAAGCTCGTTATTTGAGGCTGAAATCGAACAGGTTAATTCCTGAAATGAGCTCGGACGCGTGATTTAAAAACAGGAAGAAAAAGAAACAGGGTCCCGTACGACCTTTCGAACGGCTGAAATTGAAGTGTTAATACACGGTTTTTGGGGATTCCGGGGTCCCAGATCAAAATTCTCCGGAAATCACATAGAAAGTTTCTCGGGCTAGATAAAGCAGCCACGCAAAATTTGAGCACCAACGGAAAACATTTGGGGGTGCCGGTGTGCCAGAAACCAGCATTCGCCGAAACTCGGATTATCGTGAAAAATTTATTAAAGCTCGTTATTTGAGGGTGAAATCGAACAGGTTAATTCCTGAAATAAGCTCGGACGCGTGATTGAAAAACAGGGAGAAAAAGAAACTGGGTCCGGTACGACCTTCCGAACGGCCGAAAATTGAAGTGTATAATACACGGTATTTCGGGATTCCGGCCCCGAACAAAATTCTCCGAAATCACATAGAATGTTCCTCGGTCGATAAAGCGGCCACGCAAAATTTGAGCACCAACGGAAGAAATTTGGGGGTGCCGGTGTGTCCGAAACCAGCATTCGGCGAAACTCGAATTATCGTGAAAAATGTGTTAAAGCTCGTTATTTGAGGCTGAAATCGAACAGGTTAATTTCTGAAATTAGCTCGGACGCGTGATTTAGAAACAGTAGAAAAAGAAACAGGTCCCAGTGCGACCTTCCGAACGGTTGAAATTGAAGTGTATAATACACGGTTTTTGGGATTCCGGGTTCCGAACAAAATTCTCCGGATATCACATAGAAAGTTCCTCGGGTTAGATAAAGCGGCCACGCAAAATTTGAGCACCAATGGAAGACATTTGGGGTTGCTTGGTGTGCCGAAACCAAAGATTCGCCAAACCTCGGATTATCGTGAAAAATGTGTTAAAGCTCGTTATTTGAGGTCAAATCGAACAGTTAATTACAAAATGAGGTCGGACGCGTGATTGAAAAACAGGGAGAAAAAGAAACTGGGTCCGGTACGACCTTCCGAACGGCTGAAATTGAAGTGTATAATACACGGTATTTCGGGATTCCGGGGCCCAGAACAAAATTCTCCGGAAATCACATAGAATGTTCCTCGGGTCAGATAAAGCGGCCACGCAAAATTTGAGCACCAACGGAAGAAATTTGGGGGTGCCGGTGTGTCCGAAACCAGCATTCGGCGAAACTCGAATTATCGTGAAAAATGTGTTAAAGCTCGTTATTTGAGGCTGAAATCGAACAGGTTAATTCTGAAATGAGCTTGGACGCGTGATTGAAAAACAGGGAGAAAAAGAAACAGGGTATGGTACGACCTTCCGAACGGCTCAAATTGAAGTGTATAATACACGGTTTTTCGGGATTCCGGAGCCCCGGAACAAAATTCTCCGGAAATCACATAGAAAGTTTCTCGGGTCAGATAAAGCGGCCCCGCAAAGTTTGATCACCAACGGAAGACATTTGGGGGTGCCGGTGTGCCAAAAACCAGCATTCGCCAAACCTCGGATTATCGTGAAAAATGTGTTAAAGCTCGTTATTTGAGGCTGAAATCGAAGAGGTTAATTCCTGAAATGAGCTCGGACGCGTGATTGAAAAACAGGGAGAAAAAGAAACAGGGTATGATACGACCTTCCGAACGGCTCAAATTGAAGTGTATAATACACGGTTTTTCGGGATTCCGGGGCCCCAGAACAAAATTCTCCGGAAATCACATAGAATGTTCCTCGGGTCAGATAAAGCGGCCACGAAAAATTTGAGCACCAACGGAAGAAATTTGGGGGTGCCGGTGTGTCCGAAACCAGCATTCGCCGAAACTCGAATTATCGTGAAAAATGTGTTAAAGCTCGTTATTTGAGGCTGAAATCGAACAGGTTGATTCCTGAAATGCGCTCGGACGCGTGATTGAAAAACGGGGAGAAAAAGAAAGAGGGTCCGGTACGACCTTCCGAACGGCTGAAATTGAAATGTATAATACACGGTTTTTCGGGATTCCGGAGCCCCGGAACAAAATTCTCCGGAAATCACATAGAAAGTTCCTCGGGTCAGATAAAGCGGCCACACAAAGTTTGAGCACCAACGGAAGACATTTGGGGATGCCGGTTGCCACAAACCAGCATTCGCCGAAACTCGGATTATCGTGAAAAATGTGTTAAAGCTCGTTATTTGGGGCTGAAATCGAACAGGTTGATTCCTGAAATCGAACAGGTTGATTCCTGAAAAGAGCTCGGACGCGTGATTGAAAAACAGGGGGAAAAAGAAACAGGTTCCGGTACGACCTTCCGAACGGCTGAAATTGAAGTGTATAATACACGGTTTTGGGGATTCTGGTTCCGAACAAAATTCTCCGGATATCACATAGAAAGTTCCTCGGGTTAGATAAAGCGGCCACGCAAAATTTGAGCACCAATAAAAGACATTTGGGGTTGCCGGTGTGCCAGAAACCAGCATTCGCCGAAACACGGATTATCGTGAAAAATGTGTTAAAGCTCGTTATTTGAGGCTGAAATCGAACAGGTTTATTCCTGAAATCGAACAGGTTGATTCCTGAAATGCGCTCGGACGCGTGATTGAAAAACAGGGAGAAAAAGAAACAGGTTCCGGTACGACCTTCCGAACGGATGAAATTGAAGTGTATAATACACGGTTTTTCGGGATTCCGGGGTCCCGAAATAAAATTCTCCGGAAATCACATAGAAAATTCTTCGGGTCAGATAAAGCGGCCACGCAAAGTTTGAGCACGTGTGAAGACATTTGGGGGTGCCGGTGTGCCACAAACCAGCATTCGCCGAAACTCGGATTATCGTGAAAAATGTGTTAAAGCTCGTTATTTGAGGCTGAAATCGAACAGGTTGATTCCTGAAATTAGCTCGGACGCGCGATTGAAAAACAGGTAGAAAAAGAAACAGGGTCCGGTACGACCTTCCGAACGGCTGAAATTGAAGTGTATAATACACGGTTTTTGGGGATTCCGGGGTTCCGGAACAATATTCTCCGGATATCACATAGAAAGTTCCTCGGGTTAGATAAAGCGGCCACGCAAAATTTGAGCACCAATGGAAGACATTTGGGGTTGCCGGTGTGCCAGAAACCAGCATTCGCCGAAACACGGATTATCGTGAAAAATGTGTTAAAGCTCGTTATTTGAGGCTGAAATCGAACAGGTTAATTCTGAAATGAGCTTGGACGCGTGATTGAAAAACAGGGAGAAAAAGAAACAGGGTATGGTACGACCTTCCGAACGGCTCAAATTGAAGTGTATAATACACGGTTTTTCGGGATTCCTGGGCCCCGGAACAAAATTCTCCGGAAATCACATAGAATGTTTCTCGGGTCAGATAAAGCGGCCACGCAAAATTTGAGCACAAACGGAAGACATTTGGGGGTGCCGGTGTGCCACAAACCAACATTCGCCGAAACTCGGATAATCGTGAAAAATGTATTTAAACTCGTTATTTGAGGCTGAAATCGAACAGGTTGATTTCTGAAATTGAACAGGTTGATTCCTGAAATGAGCTTAGACGCGTGATTGAAAAACAGGGAGAAAAAGAAACAAAGTTCCTAGACGACCTTCCGAACGGCCTAGGTTTTTCGGATTCCGGGTCCCTTTAACAAAATTCTCCGGAAATCACATAGAATGTTCCTCGGGTCATATAAAACGGCCACGCAAAATTTGAGCACCAACGGAAGACATTTGGGGTTGCCGGTGTGCCAGAAACCAGCAATCGCCGAAACTCGGATTATCGTGAAAAATGTGTTAAATCTCGTTATTTGAGGCTGAAATCGAACAAAGTTAATTCTGAAATGAGCTCGGACGCGTGATTGAATTACAGGGAGAAAAAGAAATAGGGTATGGTACGACCTTCCGAACGGCTCAAATTGAAGTGTATAATACACGGTTTTTTGGGATTCCTGGGCCCCTGAATAAAATTATCCGAAATCACATAGAATGTTCCTCGGGTCGATATAAGCGGCCACGCAAAATTTGAGCACCAACGAAAGACATTTGGGGGTGCCGGTGTGCCACAAACCAACATACGCCGAAACTCGGATTATCGTGAAAAATGTATTAATACTCGTTATTTGAGGTCAAATCGAACAGGTTGATTCCCGAAATTGAACAAAGTTGATTCTGAAATGAGCTCGACGCGTGATTGAAAAACAGGAGAAAAAGAAACAGTTCCGGCACGACCTTCCGAACGGTTGAAATTGAAGTGTATAATACACGGTTTTTCGGATTCCGGGGTCCCGGAACAAAATTCTCCGTAAATCACATAGAATGTTCCTCGGTCGATAAAACGGCCACGCAAAATTTGAGCACCAACGGAACACATTGGGGGTGCCGGTGTGTCGAAACCAAAGATTCGCCAAACCTCGGATTATCGTGAAAATGTGTTAAAGCTCGTTATTTGAGGTCAAATCGAACAGTTAATTCAAATAAGCTCGGACGCGTGATTGAAAAACCTGGAGAAAATAAAACAGGGTATGGTACTACCTTCCGAACGGCTCAAATTGAAGTGTATAATACACGGTTTTTTTCTGGGATTCCGGGCCCCGAACAAAATTCTCCTAAATCACATAGAAAGTTTCTCGGGTCATATAAAGCGGCCACACAAAGTTTGAGCACCAACGGAGACATTTGGGGGTGCCGGTGTGCGAGAAAACCAAAGCATTCGCCAAACCTGGATTATCGTGAAAATGTGTTAAAGCTCGTTATTTGAGGCTGAAATCGAACAGGTTAATTCCTGAAATAAGCTCGGACGCGTGATTAAATTATAGGGAGAAAAAGAAATAGGGTATGGTACGACCTTCCGAACGGCTGAAATTGAAGTGTATAATACACGGTTTTTCGAGATTCCGGGGTCCCGGAACAAAATTCTCCGGAAATCACATAGAAAGTTTCTCGGTTCAGATAAAGCGGCCAGGCAAAGTTTGAGCACCAACAGAAGACATTTGGGGGTGTCGGTGTTCCAGAAACCAGCAATCGCCGAAACTCGGATTATCGTGAAAAATGTGTTAAAGCTCGTTATTTGAGGCCGAAATCGAACAGGTTAATTCTGAAATGAGCTCGGACGCGTGATTGAATTACAGGGAGAAAAAGAAATAGGGTATGGTACGACCTTCCGAACGGCTCAAATTGAAGTGTATAATACACGGTTTTTCGGGATTCCCGGGCCCCGAACAAAAGTCTCCTGGAAATCACATAGAATGTTCCTCGGGTCGATAAAGCGGCCACGCAAAATTTGAGCACCAACGGAAGACATTTGGGGGTGCCGGTGTGCCACAAACCAACATTCGCCGAAACTCGATTATCGTGAAAATGTATAAAAACTCGTTATTTGAGGTCAAATCGAACAGGTTGATTCCGAAATTGAACAAAGGTTGATTCCCGAAATAAGCTCGGACGCGTGATTGAAAAACAGGAGAAAAAGAAACAGTTCCATGACGACCTTCCGAAAGGCTGAAATTGAAGTGTATAATACACGGTTTTTCGGGATTCCGGGGTCCCGGAACAAAAGTCTCCGGAAATCACATAGAATGTTCCTCGGGTCAGATAAAACGGCCACGCAAATTTTGAGCACCAACGGAAGACATTTGGGGGTGCCGGTGTGTCAGAAACCAGCATTCGCCAAACCTCGGATTATCGTGAAAAATGTGTTAAAGCTCGTTATTTGAGGCTGAAATCGAACAGGTTAATTCTGAAATGAGTTCGGACGCGTGATTGAAAAATAGGGAGAAAAAGAAACAGGGTATGGTACTACCTTCCGAACGGCTCAAATTGAAGTGTATAATACACGGTTTTTCGGGATTCCGGGGCCCCGGAACAAAATTCTCCGGAAATCACATAGAAAGTTTCTCGGGTCATATAAAGCGGCCACACAAAGTTTGAGCACCAACGGAGACATTTGGGGGTGCCGGTGTGCGAGAAACCAGCATTCGCCAAACCTCGGATTATCGTGAAAAATGTGTTAAAGCTCGTTATTTGAGGCTAAAATCGAACAGTTAATTCCTGAAATAAGCTCGGACGCGTGATTAAATTATAGGGAGAAAAAGAAATAGGGTATGGTACGACCTTCCGAACGGCTGAAATTGAAGTGTATAATACACGGTTTTTCGAGATTCCGGGGTCCCGGAACAAAATTCTCCGGAAATCACATAGAAAGTTTCTCGGTTCAGATAAAGCGGCCAGGCAAAGTTTGAGCACCAACAGAAGACATTTGGGGGTGCCGGTGTGCCAGAAACCAGCAATCGCCGAAACTCGGATTATCGTGAAAAATGTGTTAAAGCTCGTTATTTGAGGCCGAAATCGAACAGGTTAATTCTGAAATGAGCTCAGACGCGTGATTGAATTACAGGGAGAAAAAGAAATAGGGTATGGTACGACCTTCCGAACGGCTCAAATTGAAGTGTATAATACACGGTTTTTCGGGATTCCTGGGCCCCGGAACAAAATTCTCCGGAAATCACATAGAATGTTCCTCGGGTCAGATAAAGCGGCCACGCAAAATTTGAGCACCAACGGAAGACATTTGGGGGTGCCGGTGTGCCACAAACCAACATTCGCCGAAACTCGGATTATCGTGAAAAATGTATAAAAACTCGTTATTTGAGGCTGAAATCGAACAGGTTGATTCCTGAAATTGAACAGGTTGATTCCTGAAATTAGCTCAGACGCGTGATTGAAAAACAGGGAGAAAAAGAAACAGGTTCCGGTACGACCTTCCGAAAGGCTGAAATTGAAGTGTATAATACACGGTTTTTCGGGATTACGGGGTCCCGGAAAAAAAGTCTCCGGAAATCACATAGAATGTTCCTCGGGTCAGATAAAACGGCCACGCAAAATTTGAGCACCAACGGAAGACATTTGGGGGTGCCGGTGTGTCAGAAACCAGCATTCGCCAAACCTCGGATTATCGTGAAAAATGTGTTAAAGCTCGTTATTTGAGGCTGAAATCGAACAAAGTTAATTAAAATGAGTTCGGACGCGTGATTGAAAAACAGGGAGAAAAAGAAACAGGGTATGGTACTACCTTCCGAACGGCTCAAATTGAAGTGTGTAATACACGGTTTTTCAGGATTCCGGGGCCCCGGAACAAAATTCTCCGGAAATCACATAGAAAGTTTCTCGGGTCATATAAAGCGGCCACACAAAGTTTGAGCACCAACGGAAGACATTTGGGGGTGCCGGTGTGCGAAAACCAAAGATTCGCAAAACCTCGGATTATCGTGAAAATGTGTTAAAGCTCGTTATTTGAGGTCAAATCGAACAGTTAATTCACGAAATAAGCTCGGACGCGTGATTGAATTACAGGGAGAAAAAGAAATAGGGTATGGTACTACCTTCCGAACGGCTGAAATTGAAGTGTATAATACACGGTTTTTCGAGATTCCGGGGTCCCGGAACAAAATTCTCCGGAAATCACATAGAAAGTTTCTCGGTTCAGATAAAGCGGCCAGGCAAAGTTTGAGCACCAACAGAAGACATTTGGGGTGCCGGTGTGCAGCGAAACCAAAGAATCGCCGAAACTCGGATTATCGTGAAAAATGTGTTAAAGCTCGTTATTTGAGGCTGAAATCGAACAGGTTAATTCTGAAATGAGCTCGGACGCGTGATTGAATTACAGGGAGAAAAAGAAATAGGGTATGGTACGACCTTCCGAACGGCTCAAATTGAAGTGTATAATACACGGTTTTTCGGTATTCCTGGGCCCCGGAACAAAAGTCTCCGGAAATCACTTAGAATGTTCCTCGGGTCAGATAAAGCGGCCACGCAAAATTTGAGCACCAACGGAAGACATTTGGGGGTGCCGGTGTGCCACAAACCAACATTCGCCGAAACTCGGATTATCGTGAAAAATGTATAAAAACTCGTTATTTGAGGTTGAAATCGAACAGGTTGATTCCTGAAATTGAACAGGTTGATTCCTGAAATTAGCTCAGACGCGTGATTGAAAAACAGGGAGAAAAAGAAACAGGTTCCGGTACGACCTTCCGAAAGGCTGAAATTGAAGTGTATAATACACGGTTTTTCGGGATTCCGGGGTCCCGGAACAAAAGTCTCCGGAAATCACATAGAATGTTCCTCGGGTCAGATAAAACGGCCACGCAAAATTTGAGCACCAACAGAAGACATTTGGGGGTGCCGGTGTGTCAGAAACCAGCATTCGCCAAACCTCGGATTATTGTGAAAAATAGGTTAAAGCTCGTTATTTGAGGCTGAAATCGAACAGGTTAATTCTGAAATGAGCTCGGACGCGTGATTGAAAAATAGGGAGAAAAAGAAACAGGGTATGGTACTACCTTCCGAACGGCTCAAATTGAAGTGTATAATACACGGTTTTTTTGATTCCGGTCCCTAACAAAATTCTCGTGAAATCACATAGAATGTTCCTCGGGTCAGATAAAACGGCCACGCAAAATTTGAGCACCAACGGAAGACATTTGGGGTTGCCGGTGTGCCGTAAAACCAAAGAATCGCCGAAACTCGGATTATCGTGAAAAATGTGTTAAAGCTCGTTATTTGAGGCTGAAATCGAACAGGTTAATTCTGAAATAAGCTCGGACGCGTGATTGAATTACAGGGAGATAAAGAAATAGGGTATGGTACGACCTTCCGAACGACTCAAATTGAAGTGTATAATACACGGTTTTTCGGGATTCCTGGGTCCCGGAACAAAATTCTCCGGAAATCACATAGAATAATCCTCGAGTCAGATAAAGCGGCCACGCAAAATTTGAGCACCAACGGAAGACATTTGGGGGTGCCGGTGTGCCACAAACCAACATTCGCCGAAACTCGGATTATCGTGAAAAATGTATTAAAACTCGTTATTTAAGGCTGAAATCGAACAGGTTGATTCCTGAAATTGAACAGGTTGATTCCTGAAATGAGCTCAGACGCGTGATTAAAAAACAGGGAGAAAAAAAAAACAGTTCCGCACGACCTTCCGAACGGCTCAAATTGAAGTGTATAATACACGGTTTTTCTGGATTCCGGTCCCGTTCAAAATTCTCCGAAATCACATAGAATATTCCTCGGTCGATAAAACGGCTACGCAAAATTTGTGCACCAACGGAAGACATTTGGGGTGCCGGTGTGTCGAAACCAAAGATTCGCCAAACCTCGATTATCGTGAAAAATGTGTTAAAGCTCGTTATTTGAGGCCGAAATCGAACAGTTAATTTCTCGAAATGAGCTCGGACGCGTGATTGAATTACAAGGAGAAAAAGAAATAGGGTATGGTACGTCCTTCCGAACGGCTCAAATTGAAGTGTATAATACACGGTTTTTCGGATTCCGGTCCCTAACAAAATTCTCCTAAATCACATAGAATGTTCCTCGGTCGATAAAACGGCCACGCAAAATTTGAGCACCAACGGAAGACATTTGGGGTGCCGGTGTGTCGAAACCAAAGATTCGCCAAACCTCTGATTATCGTGAAAAATGTGTTAAAGCTCGTTATTTGAGGCCGAAATCGAACAGTTAATTCGAAATGAGTTCGGACGCGTGATTGAAAAACAGGGAGAAAAAGAAACAGGGTATGGTACTACCTTCCGAACGGCTCAAATTGAAGTGTATAATACACGGTTTTTCGGGATTCCGGCCCCTAACAAAATTCTCCTAAATCACATAGAAAGTTTCTCGGGTCATATAAAGCGGCCACACAAAGTTTGAGCACCAACGGAAGACATTTGGGGATGCTTGGTGTGCAGAAAACCAAGATTCGCCAAACCCTGATTATCGTGAAAAATGTGTTAAAGCTCGTTATTTGAGGTCGAAATCGAACAGTTAATTCCTCAAATAAGCTCGGACGCGTGATTGAATTACAGGGAGAAAAAGAAATAGGGTATGGTACGACCTTCCGAACGGCCGAAATTGAAGTGTATAATACACGGTTTTTCGAGATTCCGGTCCCTTTAACAAAATTCTCCTAAATCACATAGAAAGTTTCTGGTTCGTATAAAGCGGCCAGGCAAAGTTTGAGCACCAACAAGACATTTGGGGGTGCCGGTGTGTAAACTGAAACCGCCAAACTCCTGATTATCGTGAAAAATGTGTTACACTGTTATTTGAGGTCAAATCGAACAGTTAATTCAAATGAGCTCGGACGCGTGATTGAATTACAGGAGAAAAAGAAATAGGGTATGGTACGACCTTCCGAAAGGCAGAAATTGAAGTGTATAATACACGGTTTTTCGGGATTCCGGGGTCCCGGAACAAAATTCTCCGGAAATCACATAGAATGTTCCTCGGGTCAGATAAAACGGCCACGCAGAATTTGAACACCAACAGAAGACATTTGGGGGTGCCGGTGTGTCAGAAACCAGCATTCGCCAAACCTCGGATTATCGTGAAAAATGGGTTAAAGCTCGTTATTTGAGGCTGAAATCGAACAGGTTAATTCTGAAATGAACTCGGACGCGTGATTGAAAAAAAGGGAGAAAAAGAAACAGGGTATGGTACTACCTTCCGAACGGCTCAAATTGAAGTGTATAATACACGGTTTTTCGGGATTCCGGGGCCCCGGAACAAAATTTTCCGGAAATCACATAGACAGTTTCTCGGGTCATATAAAGCGGCCACACAAAGTTTGAGCACCAACGGAGACATTTGGGGGTGCCGGTGTGCCAGAAACCAGCATTCGCCAAACCTCGGATTATCGTGAAAATGTGTTAAAGCTCGTTATTTGAGGCTGAAATCGAACAGGTTAATTCCTGAAATAAGCTCGGACGCGTGATTAAATTACAGGGAGAAAAAGAAATAGGGTATGGTACGACCTTCCGAACGGCTGAAATTGAAGTGTATAATACACGGTTTTTCGAAATTCCGGGGTCCCGGAACAAAATTCTCCTGAAATCACATAGAAAGTTTCTCGGTTCGTATAAAGCGGCCAGGCAAAGTTTGAGCACCAACAGAAGACATTTGGGGGTGCCGGTGTGCAGAAACCAAAGATTCGCCAAACCCTGGATTATCGTGAAAATGTGTTAAAGCTCGTTATTTGAGGTCAAATCGAACAGGTTAATTCCTGATATGAGCTCGGACGCGTGATTGAATTACAGGGAGAAAAAGAAATAGGGTATGGTACGACCTTCCGAACGGCTGAAATTGAAGTGTATAATACACGGTTTTTGGGGATTCCGGGGTCATGGAACGAAATTCTCCGGATATCATATAGAAAGTTCCTCTGGTCAGATAAAGCGGCCACGCAAAATTTGAGTACCAACGGAAGACATTTGGGGTTGCCGGTGTGCCAGAAACCAGCATTTGCCGAAACTCGGATTATCGTGCAAAATGTGTTAAAGCTCGTTATTTGAGGCTGAAATCGAACAGGTTAATTCTGAAATGAGCTCGGACGGGTGATTGAAAAACAGGGAGAAAAAGAAACAGGGTATGGTACGACCTTCCGAACGGCTCAAATTGAAGTGTATAATACACGGTTTTTCGGGATTCCGGGGCCCCAGAACAAAATTCTCCGGAAATCACATAAAAAGTTTCTCGGGTCAGATAAAGCGGCCACGCAAAGTTTGAGCACCAACGGAAGACATTTGGGCGTGCCGGTGTGTTAGAAATCAGCATTCGCCGAAACTCGGATTATCGTGAAAAATGTGTTAAAGCTCGTTATTTGAGGCTGAAATCGAACGGGTTAATTCCTGAAACGATCTCGGACGCGTGATTGAAAAACAGGTAGAAAAAGAAACAGGGTCCGGTACGACCTTTCGAACGGCTGAAATTGAAATGTATAATACACGGTTTTTCGAGATTCTGGGGTCCCCGAACAAAATTCTCTGGAAATCACATAGAGGGTTCTTCGGGTCAGATAAAGCGGCCACGCAAAATTTGAGCACCAACGGAAGACATTTAGGGGTGCCGGTGTGCCACAAACCAGCATTCGCCGAAACTCGGATTATCGTGAAAAATGTGTTAAAGCTCGTTATTTGAGGCTGAAATCGAACAGGTTAATTCCTGAAATTGAACAGGTTGATTCCTGAAATGAGCTCAGACGCGTGATTGAAAAACAGGGAGAAAAAGAAACAGGTTCCGGTACGACCTTCCGAACGGCTGAAATTGAAGTGTATAATACACGGTTTTTCGGGATTCTGGGGTCCCGGAACAAAATTCTCCGGAAATCACATAGAATGTTCCTCGGGTCAGATAAAACGACCACGCAAAATTTAAGCACCAACGGAAGACATTAGGGGGTGCCGGTGTGTCAGAAACCAGCATTCGCCGAAACTCGGATTATCGTGAAAAATGTGTTAAAGCTCGTTATTTGAGGCTGAAATCGAACAGGTTAATTTCTGAAATGAGCTCGGACGCGTGATTTAAAAACAGGTAGAAAAAGAAACAGGGTCCGGTACGACCTTCCGAACGGCTGAAATTGAAGTGTATATAATACACGGTTTTTGGGGATTCCGGGGTGTCGGAACAAAATTCTTCGGATATCACATAGAAAGTTCCTCGGGTCAGATAAAGCGGCCACGCAAAATTTGAGTACCAACGGAAGACATTTGATGTTGCCGTTGTGCCAGAAACCAGCATTCGCCGAAACTCGGATTATCGTGAAAAATGTGTTAAAGCTCGTTAGTTGAGGCTGAAATCGAACAGGTTAATTCTGAAATGAGCTCGGACGCGTGATTGAAAAACAGGGAGAAAAAGAAACAGGGTATGGTACGACCTTCCGAACGGCTCAAATTGAAGTGTATAATACACGGTTTTTTTCTTTCGATTCCAGGGCCCCGGAGAAAATTCTCCTAAATCACATAGAAAGTTTCTCGGTTCGTATAAAGCGGCGACAAAGTTTGAGCACCAACAAAGACATTTGGGGTGCCGTGTGCTGTAAAACCAAAGATTCGCCAAACCCTGATTATCGTGAAAATGTGTTAAAGCTCGTTATTTGAGGCCAAATCGAACGGGTTAATTCCTCAAACGATCTCGACGCGTGATTGAAAAACTGGTAGAAAAAGAAACAGGGTCCGACGACCTTTCGAACTACCAAATTGAAATGTATAATACACGGTTTTTCGGGATTCTGGAACAAAATTCTCCGGAAATCACATAGAGGGTTCCTCGGGTCAGATAAAGCGGCCACGCAAAATTTGAGCACCAACGGAAGACATTTGAGGGTGCTGGTGTGCCAAAACCAAAGATTCGCCGAAACTCTGATTATCGTGAAAATGTGTTAAAGCTCGTTATTTGAGGTCAAATCGAACAGTTTAATTCCTGAAATTGAACAGGTTGATTCCCGAAATGAGCTCGACGCGATTGAAAAACAGGAGAAAAAGAAACAGTTCCTGTGACGACCTTCCGAACGGCTCAAATTGAAGTGTATAATACACTGGTTTTTCTAGATTCCGGGCCCCGGAGAAAATTCTCCGAAATCACATAGAAAGTTTCTCGTTCGATAAAGCGGCCAGGCAAAGTTTGAGCACCAACAAGATATTTGGGGGTGCCGGTGTGCTGAAACCAAAGAATCGCCGAAACTCCTGATTATCGTGAAAATGTGTTAAAGCTCGTTATTTGAGGCTGAAATCGAACAGGTTAATTCTGAAATGAGCTCGGACGCGTGATTGAATTACAGGGAGAAAAAGAAATAGGGTATGGTACGACCTTCCGAACGGCTCAAATTGAAGTGTATAATACACGGTTTTTCTAGGATTCCCGGCCCCGAACAAAATTCTCCTAAATCACATAGAATGTTCCTCGGTCCGATGAAGCGGCGCCACGCAAAATTTGAGCACCAACGGAAGACATTTGGGGGTGCCGGTGTGCCACAAACCAACATTCGCCGAAACTCCTGATTATCGTGAAAATGTATTAAAACTCGTTATTTGAGGTCGAAATCGAACAAAGTTGATTCCCAAATTGAACAGTTGATTCCCGAAATGAGCACAGACGCGTGATTGAAAAACAGAGAGAAAAAGAAACAGGTTCCTAGGTGACGATCTTCCGAAAGGTCAAAATTGAAGTGTATAATACACGGTTTTTCGGATTCCGGTCCCGAACAAAATTCTCCGAAATCACATAGAATGTTCCTGGGTCGATAAAAACGGCCACGCAGAATTTGAACACCAACAGAAGACATTTGGGGGTGCCGGTGTGTCAGAAACCTGCATTCGCCAAACCTCGGATTATCGTGAAAAATGGGTTAAAGCTCGTTATTTGAGGCTGAAATCGAACAGGTTAATTCTGAAATGAGCTCGGACGCGTGATTGAAAAACAGGGAGAAAAAGAAACAGGGTATGGTACTACCTTCCGAACGGCTCAAATTGAAGTGTATAATACACGGTTTTTCGGGATTCCGGAGCCCCGGAACAAAATTCTCCGGAAATCACATAGACAGTTTCTCGGGTCATATAAAGCGGCCACACAAAGTTTGAGCACCAACGGAGACATTTGGGGGTGCCGGTGTGCCAGAAACCAGCATTCGCCAAACCTCGGATTATCGTGAAAATGTGTTAAACCTCGTTATTTGAGGCTGAAATCGAACAGGTTAATTCCTGAAATAAGCTCGGACGCGTGATTAAATTACAGGAGAAAAAGAAATAGGGTATGGTACGACCTTCCGAACGGGTCAAATTGAAGTGTATAATACACGGTTTTTCGAGATTCCTGTCCCTAACAAAATTCTCCGGAAATCACATAGAAAGTTTCTGGTTCGTATAAAGCGCGGCAGGCAAAGTTTGAGCACCAACAAGACATTTGGGGGTGTCTGTGCAGCGTAAAACCAAAGATTCGCCAAACCTCGGATTATCGTGAAAAATGTGTTAAAGCTCGTTATTTGAGGCTGAAATCGAACAGGTTAATTCCTGATATGAGCTCGGACGCGTGATTGAATTACAGGGAGAAAAAGAAATAGGGTATGGTACGACCTTCCGAACGGCTCAAATTGAAGTGTATAATACACGGTTTTTCGGGATTCCTGGGCCCCGGAACAAAATTCTCCGGAAATCACATAGAATGTTCCTCGGGTCAGATAAAGCGGCCACGCAAAATTTGAGCACCAACGGAAGACATTTGGAGGTGCCGGTGTGCCACTAACCAACATTCGCCGAAACTCGGATTATCGTGAAAAATGTATTAAAACTCGTTATTTAAAGCTGAAATCGAACAGGTTAATTCCTGAAATTGAACAGGTTGATTCCTGAAATGAGCTCAGACGCGTGATTGAAAAACAGGGAGAAAAAGAAACAGGTTCCGGTACGACCTTCCGAACGGCTCAAATTGAAGTGTATAATACACGGTTTTTCGGGATTCCAGGGCCCCGGAGAAAAATTCTCCGGAAATCACATAGAAAGTTTCTCGCCTGATAAAGCGGCCAGACAAAGTTTGAGCACCAACGAGAAGACATTTGGGGTGCTTGTGTGCCGAAACCAAAGATTCGCCAAACCTCGGATTATCGTGAAAAATGTGTTAAAGCTCGTTATTTGAGGCTGAAAGCGAACAGGTTAATTTCTGAAATGAGCTCGGACGCGTGATTTAAAAACAGGTAGAAAAAGAAACAGGGTCCGGTACGACCTTCCGAACGGCTGAAATTGAAGTGTATAATACACGGTTTTTGGGGATTCCGGGGTCCCGGAACAAAATTCTCCGGATATCACATAGAAAGTTCCTCGGGTCAGATAAAGCGGCCACGCAAAATTTGAGCACCAACGGAAGACATTTGGGGGTGCCGGTGTGTCAGAAACCAGCATTCGCCAAACCCTGATTATCGTGAAAATGTGTTAAAGCTCGTTATTTGAGGCCAAATCGAACAAAAGTTAATTCTGAAATGAGCTCGGACGCGTGATTGAAAAACAGGGAGAAAAAGAAACAGGGTATGGTACTACATTCCGAACGGCTCAAATTGAAGTGTATAATACACGGTTTTTCGGGATTCCGGGGCCCCGGAACAAAATTCTCCGGAAATCACATAGAAAGATTCTCTGGTCATATAAAGCGGCCACACAAAGTTTGAGCACCAACGGAAGACATTTGGGGGTGCCGCCGTGCCGGTGTGCCAGAAACCAGCATTCGCCAAACCTCGGATTATCGTGAAAAATGTGTTAAAGCTCGTTATTTGAGGCTGAAATCGAACAGGTTAATTTCTGAAATAAGCTCAGACGCGTGATTGAATTACAGGAAGAAAAAGAAATAGGGTATGGTACAACCTTCCGAACGGCTGAAATTGAAGTGTATAAGACACGGTTTTTCGGGATTCCGGGGTCCCGGAACAAAATTCTCCGGAAATCACATAGAAAGTTTCTCGGTTCAGATAAAGCGGCCAGGCAAAGTTTGAGCACCAACAGAAGACATTTGGGGGTGCCGGTGTGCCAGAAACCAGCATTCGCCAAACCTCGGATTATCGTGAAAAATGTGTTAAAGCTCGTTATTTGACGCTGAAATCGAACAGGTTAATTCCTGAAATGAGCTCGGACGCGTGATTGAATTACAGGGAGAAAAAGAAATAGGGTATGGTACGTCCTTCCGAACGGCTCAAATTGAAGTGTATAATACACGGTTTTTGGGGATTCCGGGGTCAAGGAACAAAATTCTCCGGATATCACATAGAAAGTTCCTCTGGTCAGATAAAGCGGCCACGCAAAATTTGAGCACCAACGGAAGACATTTGGGGTTGCTGGTGTGCCAGAAACCAGCATTCGCCGAAACTCGGATTATCGTGAAAAATGTGTTAAAGCTCGTTATTTGAGGCTCAAATCGAACAGTTAATTAAAATGAGCTCGGATGGGTGATTGAAAAACAGGGAGAAAAAGAAACAGGGTATGGTACGACCTTCCGAACGGCTCAAATTGAAGTGTATAATACACGGTTTTTCGGGATTCCGGGGCCCCAGAAAAAAATTCTCCGGAAATCACATAGAAAGTTTCTCGGATCATATAAAGCGGCCACACAAAGTTTGAGCACCAACGGAAGACATTTGGGGTTGCCGGTGTGTCAGAAATCAGCATTCGCCGAAACTCGGATTATCGTGAAAAATGTGTTAAAGCTCGTTATTTGAGGCTGAAATCGAACGGGTTAATTCCTGAAATGAGCTCGGACGCGTGATTGAAAAACAGGTAGAAAAAGAAACAGGTCCTAGTTTACCTTTCGAACGGCCGAAATTGAAATGTATAATACACGGTTTTTCGGGATTCTGGTCCCGAACAAAATTCTCCTAAATCATTAGAGGGTTCCTCGGGTCAAATAAAGCGGCCACGCTAAATTTGAGCACCAACGGAAGACATTTGAGGTTGCCGATGTGCCAGAAACCAGCATTCGCCGAAACTCGGATTATCGTGAAAAATGTGTTAAAGCTCGTTATTTGAGGCTGAAATCGAATAGGTTAATTCCTGAAATGAGCTCGGACACGTGATTGAAAAACAGGGAGAAAAAGAAACAGGGTATGGTACGACCTTCCGAACGGCTCAAATTAAAGTGTATAATACACGGTTTTTCGGGATTCCGGGGTCCCGGAACAAAATTCTCCGAAAATCACGTAGAAAGTTCCTCGGTCGACAAAGCGGCCACGCAAAATTTGAGCACCAACGGAAGACATTTGGGGTTCTTTGTGTGCCGAAACCAAAGATTCGCCGAAACTTCGGATTATCGAGAAAAATGTGTTAAAGCTCGTTATTTGAGGCTGAAATCGAACAGGTTAATTCTGAAATGAGCTCGGACGGGTGATTGAAAAACAGGGAGAAAAAGAAACAGGGTATGGTACGACCTTCCGAACGGCTCAAATTGAAGTGTATAATACACGGTTTTTCGGGATTCCGGGGCCCCAGAACAAAATTCTCCGGAAATCACATAGAAAGTTTCTCGGATCATATAAAGCGGCCACACAAAGTTTGAGCACCAACGGAAGACATTTGGGGTTGCTGTGTCGAAATCGCATTCGCCAAACTCCTGATTATCGTGAAAATGTGTTAAAGCTCGTTATTTGAGGTCAAATCGAACGGGTTAATTCCTGAAATGATCTCGGACGCGTGATTGAAAAACAGGTAGAAAAAGAAACAGGGTCCGGTACGACCTTTCGAACGGCTGAAATTGAAATGTATAATACACGGTTTTTCGGGATTCCGGGGTCCCGGAACAAAATTCTCCGGAAATCACTAGAGGGTTCCTCGGGTCAAATAAAGCGGCCACGCTAAATTTGAGCACCAACGGAAGACATTTGAGGTTGCCGATGTGCCAGAAACCAGCATTCGCCGAAACTCGGATTATCGTGAAAAATGTGTTAAAGCTCGTTATTTGAGGCTCAAATCGAACAGTTAATTCCTGAAATGAGCTCGGACGCGTGATTTAAAAACAGGTAGAAAAAGAAACAGGGTCCGGTACGACCTTCCGAACGGCTGAAATTGAAGTGTATAGTACACGGTTTTTGTGGATTCCGGGGTCCCGGAATAAAATTCTCCGGATATCACATAGAAAGTTCCTCGGGTCAGATAAAGCGGCCACGCAAAATTTGAGCACCAACGGAAGACATTTGGGGTTGCCGGTGTGCGAAAAACAAAGATTCGCCAAACTCGATTATCGTGAAAATGTGTTAAAGCTTGTTATTTGAGGCTGAAATCGAACAGGTTAATTCTGAAATGAGCTCGGACGCGTGATTGAAAAACAGGGAGAAAAAGAAACAGGGTATGGTACGACCTTCCGAACGGCTCAAATTGAAGTGTATAATACACGGTTTTTAGGGATTCCTGGTCCCGAACAAAATTCTCCTAAATCACATAGAAAGTTTGTCGGTTCGTATAAAGCGGCCACGCAAAGTTTGAGCACCAACAAAAGACATTTGGGGTGCCGTGTGCGAAACCAAGAATCGCCAAACTCGTTATCGTGAAAAATGTGTTAAAGCTCGTTATTTGAGGCTGAAATCGAAGAGGTTAATTCTTGAAATGATCTCGGACGCGTGATTGAAAAACAGGGAGAAAAAGAAACAGGTTTCGTTACGACCTTCCGAACGGCTGAAATTGAAGTGTATAATACACTTGCGGTTTTTCAGATTCCGGTCCCTAACAAAATTCTCCGAAATCACATAGAAAGTTTCTCGGTCGATAAAGCGGCCACGCAAAGTTTGAGCACCAACGGAAGACATTTGGGGGTGCCGGTGTGCCGAAACCAAAGATTCGCCAAACCTCGGATTATCGTGAAAATGTGTTAAAGCTCGTTATTTGAGGTCAAATCGAACAGTTAATTCCCGAAATGAGCTTGGACGCGTGATTGCAAAACAGGAGAAAAAAAAAGGGTCCTGCATTTACCTTTCGAACGGCTGAAATTGAAGTGTATAATACACGGTTTTTCGGGATTCCAGGGTCCCGGAACAAAATTCTTCGAAAATCACATAGAATGTTCCTCGAGTCAGATAAAGCGGCCACGCAAAATTTGAGCACCAGGGGTGCCGGTGTGTCAGAAATCAGTATTCGCCGAAACTCGGATTATCGTGCAAAATGTGTTAAAGCTCGTTATTTGAGGCGGAAATCGAACGGGTTAATTCCTGAAATGATCTCGGACGCGTGATTGAAAAACAGGTAGAAAAAGAAACAGGGTCCGGTACGACCTTTCGAACGGCTGAAATTGAAATGTATAATACACGGTTTTTCGGGATTCCGGGGTCCCGGAACAAAATTCTCCGGAAATCACTAGAGGGTTCCTCGGGTCAAATAAAGCGGCCACGCTAAATTTGAGCACCAACGGAAGACATTTGAGGTTGCTGATGTGCCAGAAACCAGCATTCGCCGAAACTCGGATTATCGTGAAAAATGTGTTAAAGCTCGTTATTTGAGGCTGAAATCGAACAGGTTAATTCCTGAAATGAGCTCGGACGCGTGATTAAAAACAGGGAGAAAAAGAAACAGGGTATGGTACGACCTTCCGAACGGCTCAAATTAATGTGTATAATACACGGTTTTTCGGGATTCCGGGGTCCCGGAACAAAATTCTCCGAAAATCACGTAGAAAGTTCCTCGGGTCAGACAAAGCGGCCACACAAAATTTGAGCACCAACGGAAGACATTTGGGTGTGCCGCTGTGCCACAAACCAGCATTCGCCGAAACTCGGATTATCGTGAAAAATGTGTTAAAGCTCGTTATTTGAGGCTGAAATCGAACAGGTTAATTCCTGAAATGAGCTCGGACGCGTGATTTAAAAACAGGTAGAAAAAGAAACAGGGTCCGGTTCGACCTTCCGAACGGCTGAAATTGAAGTGTATAATACACGGTTTTTGGGGATTCCGGGGTCCCGGAAAAAATTTCTCCGGATATCACATAGAAATTTCTCGGGTCAGATAAAGCGGCCACGCAAAATTTGAGCACCAACAGAAGACATTTGGGGTTGCCGGTGTGCCAGAAACCAGCATTCGCCGAAACTCGGATTATCGTGAAAAATGTGCTAAAGCTCGTTATTTGATGCTGAAATCAAACAGGTTAATTCTGAAATGAGCTCGGACGCGTGATTGAAAAACAGGGAGAAAAAGAAACAGGGTATGGTACGACCTTCCGAACGGCTCAAATTGAAGTGTATAATACACGGTTTTTCGGGATTCCAGGGCCTCGGAACAAAATTCTCCGAAAATCACATAGAAAGTTTCTCGGGTCAGATAAAGCGGCCACGCAATGTTTGAGCACCAGCGGAAGACATTTGGGGGTGCCGGTGTGTTAGAAATCAGCATTCGCCGAAACTCGGATTATCGTGAAAAATGTGTTAAAGCTCGTTATTTGAGGCTGAAATCGAACGGGTTAATTCCCAAACGATCTCGGACGCGTGATTGAAAAAAAAGGTAGAAAAAGAAACAGGTCCTAGATTTACCTTTCGAACAGCTGAAATTGAAATGTATAATACACGGTTTTTCGGGATTCCGGGGTCCCGGAACAAAATTCTCCGGAAATCACATAGAGGGTTCCTCGGGTCAGATAAAGCGGCCACGCAAAATTTGAGCACCAACGGAAGACATTTGGGGGTGCCGGTGTGCCACAAACCAGCATTCGCCGAAACTCGGATTATCGTGAAAAATGTGTTAAAGCTCGTTATTTGAGGCTGAAATCGAACAGGTTAATTCCTGAAATTGAACAGGTTGATTCCTGAAATGAGCTCAGACGCGTGATTGAAAAACAGGGAGAAAAAGAAACAGGTTCCGGTACGACCTTACGAACGGCTAAAATTTAAGTGTAGGGTTTTTCGGGATTCCGGGATCCCGCAACAAAATTCTCCGGAAATCACATATGTTCCCCGGGTCAGATAAAACGACCACGCAAAATTTGAGCACCAACGGATGACATTTGGGGGTGCCGGTGTGTCAGAAACCAGCATTCGCCGAAACTCGGATTATCGTGAAAAATGTGTTAAAGCTCGTTATTTGAGGCTGAAATCGAACAGGTTAATTTCTGAAATGAGCTCGACGCGTGATTTAAAAAAAAAAGAAAAAGAAACAGGTCCTGTTTACCTTCCGAACGGCTGAAATTGAAGTGTATAGTACACGGTTTTTGTGGATTCCGGGGTCCCGGAATAAAATTCTCCGGATATCACATAGAAAGTTCCTCGGGTCAGATAAAGCGGCCACGAAAAATTTGAGCACCAACGGAAGACATTTGGGGTTGCCGGTGTGCCAGAAACCAGCATTCGCCGAAACTCGGATTATCGTGAAAAATGTGTTAAAGCTCGTTATTTGAGGCTGAAATCGAACAGGTTAATTCTGAAATGAGCTCGGACGCGTGATTGAAAAACAGGGAGAAAAAGAAACAGGGTATGGTACGACCTTCCGAACGGCTCAAATTGAAGTGTATAATACACGGTTTTTAGGGATTCCGGGGTCCCGGAACAAAATTCTCCGGAAATCACATAGAAAGTTTGTCGGTTCAGATAAAGTTGCCACGCAAAGTTTGAGCACCAACAAAAGACATTTGGGGGTGCCGGTGTGCCAGAAACCAGCATTCGCCGAAACTCAGATTATCGTGAAAAATGTATTAAAGCTCGTTATTTGAGGCTGAAATCGAACAGGTTAATTCTTGAAATGATGTCGGACGCGTGATTGAAAAACAGGGAGAAAAAGAAACAGGTTTCGTTACGACCTTCCGAACGGCTGAAATTGAAGTGTATAATACACGGTTTTTCAGGATTCCGGGGTCCCGGAACAAAATTCTCCGGAAATCACATAGAAAGTTTCTCAGGTCAGATAAAGCGGCCACGCAATGTTTGAGCACCAACGGAAGACATTTGGGGGTGCCGGTGTGCCAGAAACCAGCATTCGCCAAACCTCGGATTATCGTGAAAAATGTGTTAAAGCTCGTTATTTGAGGCTGAAATCGAACAGGTTAATTCCTGAAATGAGCTTGGACGCGTGATTGCAAAACAGGGAGAAAAAAAAACAGGGTATGGTACGACCTTCCGAACGACTCAAATTGAAGTGTATAATACACGGTTTTTCGGGATTCCGGGGTCCCGGAACAAAATTCTTCGAAAATCACATAGAATGTTCCTCGAGTCAGATAAAGCGGCCACGCAAAATTTGAGCACCAGGGGTGCCGGTGTGTCAGAAATCAGTATTCGCCGAAACTCGGATTATCGTGAAAAATGTGTTAAAGCTCGTTATTTGAGGCGGAAATCGAACGGGTTAATTCCTGAAATGATCTCGGACGCGTGATTGAAAAACAGGTAGAAAAAGAAACAGGGTCCGCATTTAACTTTCGAACGGCTGAAATTGAAATGTATAATACACGGTTTTTCGGGATTCCGGGGTCCCGGAACAAAATTCTCCGGAAATCACTATAGGGTTCCTCGGGTCAAATAAAGCGGCCACGCTAAATTTGAGCACCAACGGAAGACATTTGAGGTTGCCGATGTGCCAGAAACCAGCATTCGCCGAAACTCGGATTATCGTGAAAAATGTGTTAAAGCTCGTTATTTAAGGCTGAAATCGAACAGGTTAATTCCTGAAATGAGCTCGGACGCGTGATTGAAAAACAGGGAGAAAAAGAAACAGGGTATGGTACGACCTTCCGAACGGCTCAAATTAAAGTGTATAATACACGGTTTTTCGGGATTCCGGGGTCCCGGAACAAAATTCTCCGAAAATCACGTAGAAAGTTCCTCGGGTCAGACAAAGCGGCCACGCAAAAGTTGAGCACCAACGGAAGACATTTGGGTGTGCCGCTGTGCCACAAACCAGCATTTGCCGAAACTCGGATTATCGTGAAAAATGTGTTAAAGCTCGTTATTTGAGGCTAAAATCGAACAGGTTAATTCCTGTAATGAGCTCGGACGCGTGATTTAAAAACAGGGAGAAAAAGAAACAGGTTCCAGACGACCTTCCGAACAATTTGAAATTGAAGTGTATAATACACGGTTTTTCGGGATTCCGGGGTCCCGGAACAAAATTCTTCGGAAATCACATAGAATGTTCCTCGGGTCAGATAAAACGGTCACGCAAAATTTGAGCACCAACAGAAGACATTTGGGGGTGCCGGTGTGTCAGAAACCAGCATTCGCCGAAACTCGGATTATCTTGAAAAATGTGTTAAAGCTGGTTATTTGAGGCTCAAATCGAACAGGTTAATTCTGAAATGAGCTCGGACGCGTGATTGAAAAACAGGGAGAAAAAGAAACAGGGTATGGTAAGACCGTCCGAACGGCTCAAATTGAAGTGTATAATACACGGTTTTTCGGGATTCTGGGGCTCCGGAACAAAATTGTCCGGAAATCACATAGAAAGTTTCTCGGGTCGTATAAAGCGGCCACGCAAAATTTGAGCACCAACGGAAGACATTTGGGGGTGCCGGTGTGCCAGAAACCAGTATTCGCCAAACCTCGGATTATCCTGAAAAATGTGTTAAAGCTCGTTATTTGAGGCTGAAATCGAACAGGTTAATTCCTGAAATAAGCTCGGACGCGTGATTGAATTACAGGGAGAAAAAGAAATAGGGTATGGTACGACCTTCCGAACGGCTGAAATTGAAGTGTATAATACACGGTTTTTCGGGATTCGGGGTCCCGGAACAAAATTCTCCGGAAATCACATAGAAAGTTTCTCGGTTCAGATAAAGCGGCCACGCAAAGTTTGAGCACCAATAGAAGACATTTGGGGGTGCCGGTGTGCCAGAAACCAGCATTCGCCGAAACTCGGATTATCGTGAAAAATGTGTTAAAGCTCGTTATTTGAGGCTGAAATCGAACAGGTTAATTCCTGAAATGATCTCGGACGCGTGATTGAAAAACAGGGAGAAAAAGAAACAGGTTTCATTACGACCTTCCGAACGGCTGAAATTGAAATGTATAATACACGGTTTTTCGGGATTCCGGGGTCCCGGAACAAAATTCTCCGGAAATCACATAGAAAGTTTCTCGGGTCAGATAAAGCGGCCACGCAAAGTTTGAGCATCAACGGAAGACATTTGGGGGTGCCGGTGTGCCAGAAACCAGCATTCGCCAAACCTCGGTTTATCGTGAAAAATGTGTTAAAGCTCGTTATTTGAGGCTGAAATCGAACAGGTTAATTCCTAAAATGAGCTCGGACGCGTGATTGAAAAACAGGGAGAAAAAGAAACAGGGTATGGTACGACCTTCCGAACGACTCAAATTGAAGTGTATAATACACGGTTTTTCGGGATTCCGGGGTCCCGGAACAAAATTCTCCGGAAATCACATAGAATGTTCCTCGAGTCGATAAAGCGACCACGCAAAATTTGAACACCGGGGGAATGCGGTGTGTCAGAAATCAGCATTCGCCGAAACTCGGATTATCGTGAAAAATGTGTTAAAGCTCATTATTTGAGGCTGAAATCGAACGGGTTAATTCCTGAAATGATCTCGGACGCGTGATTGAAAAACAGGTAGAAAAAGAAACAGGGTCCGGTACGACCTTTCGAACGGCTGAAATTGAAATGTATAATACACGGTTTTTCGGGATTCCACGGTCCCGGAACAAAATTCTCCGGAAATCACATAGAGGGTTCCTCGGGTCAGATAAAGCGGCCACGCTAAATTTGAGCACCAACGGAAGACATTTGAGGTTGCCGATGTGCTAGAAACCAGCATTCGCCGAAACTCGGATTATCGTGAAAAATGTGTTAAAGCTCGTTATTTGAGGCTGAAATCGAACAGGTTAATTCCTGAAATGAGCTCGGACGCGTGATTGAAAAACAGGGAGAAAAAGAAACAGGGTATGGTACGACCTTCCGAACGGCTCAAATTGAAGTGTATAATACACGGTTTTTCGGGATTCCGGGGTCCCGGAACAAAATTCTCCGAAAATCACGTAGAAAGTTCCTCGGGTCAGACAAAGCGGCCACGCAAAATTTGAGCACCAACGGAAGACATTTGGGTGTGCCGCTGTGCCACAAACCAGCATTCGCCGAAACTCGGATTATCGTGAAAAATGTGTTAAAGCTCGTTATTTGAGGTTTGAAATCGAACAGTTAATTCTGAAAATGAGCTCGGACGCGTGATTTAAAAACAGGAGAAAAAGAAACAGGTTCCGGTTCGACCTTCCGAACGACTGAAATTGAAGTGTATAATACACGGTTTTTCAGGATTCCGGGGTCCCGGAACAAAATTCTTCGGAAATCACATAGAATGTTCCTCGGGTCAGATAAAACGGTCACCAAAATTTGAGCACCAACGGAAGACATTTGGGGGTGCCGGTGTGTCAGAAACCAGCATTCGCCGAAACTCGGATTATCTTGAAAAATGTGTTAAAGCTCGTTATTTGAGGCTGAAATCGAACAGGTTAATTCTGAAATGAGCTCGGACGCGTGATTGAAAAACAGGGAGAAAAAGAAACAGGGTATGGTACGACCTTCCGAACGGCTCAAATTGAAGTGTATAATACACGGTTTTTCGGGATTCCGGGGCTCCGGAACAAAATTGTCCGGAAATCACATAGAAAGTTTCTCTGGTCATATAAAGCGGCCACACAAAGTTTGAGCACCAACGGAAGACATTTAGGGGTGCCGGTGTGCCAGAAACCGGTATTCGCCAAACCTCGGATTATCCTGAAAAATGTGTTAAAGCTCGTTATTTGAGGCTGAAATCGAACAGGTTAATTCCTGAAATAAGCTCGGACGCGTGATTGAATTACAGGGAGAAAAAGAAATAGGGAATGGTACGACCTTCCGAACGGCTGAAATTGAAGTGTATAATACACGGTTTTTCGGGATTCGGGGTCCCGGAACAAAATTCTCCGGAAATCACAAAGAAAGTTTCTCGATTCAGATAAAGCGGCCACGCAAAGTTTGAGCACCAATAGAAGACATTTGGGGGTGCCGCTGTGCCAGAAACCAGCATTCGCCGAAACTCGGATTATCGTGAAAAATGTGTTAAAGCTCGTTATTTGAGGCTGAAATCGAACAGGTTAATTCCTGTAATGATCTCGGACGCGTGATTGAAAAACTGGGAGAAAAAGAAACAGGTTTCATTACGACCTTCCGAACGGCTGAAATTGAAATGTATAATACACGGTTTTTCGGGATTCTGGGGTCCCGGAACAAAATTCTCCGGAAATCACATAGAAAGTTTCTCGGGTCAGATAAAGCGGCCACGCAATGTTTGAGCATCAACGGAAGACATTTGGGGGTGCCGGTGTGCCAGAAACCAGCATTCGCCAAACCTCGGATTATCGTGAAAAATGTGTTAAAGCTCGTTATTTGAGGCTGAAATCGAATAGGTTAATTCCTGAAATGAGCTCGGACGCGTGATTGAAAAACAGGGAGAAAAAGAAACAGGGTATGGTACGACCTTCCGAACGACTCAAATTAAAGTGTATAATACACGGTTTTTCGGGATTCCGGGGTCCCGGAACAAAATTGTCCGGAAATCACATAGAAAGTTTCTCGGGTCATATAAAGCGGCCACGCAAAATTTGAACACCAGGGGTGCCGGTGTGTCAGAAATCAGCATTCGCCGAAACTCGGATTATCGTGAAAAATGTGTTAAAGCTCATTATTTGAGGCTGAAATCGAACGGGTTAATTCCTAAAATGATCTCGGACGCGTGATTGAAAAACAGGTAGAAAAAGAAACAGGGTCCTGATTTACCTTTCGAACGGAAAATTGAAATGTATAATACACGGTTTTTCGTGATTCCGGGGTCCCGGAACAAAATTCTCCGGAAATCACATAGAGGGTTCCTCGGGTCAGATAAAGCGGCCACGCTAAATTTGAACACCAACGGAAGACATTTGAGGTTGCCGATGTGCCAGAAACCAGCATTCGCCGAAACTCGGATTATCGTGAAAAATGTGTTAAAGCTCGTTATTTGAGGCTGAAATCGAACAGGTTAATTCCTTAAATGAGCTCGGACGCGTGATTGAAAAACAAGGAGAAAAAGAAACAGGGTATGGAACGACCTTCGGAACGACTCAAATTAAAGTGTATAATACACGGTTTTTCGGGATTCCGGGGTCCCGGAACAAAATTCTCCGAAAATCACGTAGAAAGTTCCTCGGGTCATACAAAGCGGCCACGCAAAATTTGAGAACCAACGGAAGACATTTGGGTGTGCCGCTGTGCCACAAACCAGCATTCGCCGAAACTCGGATTATCGTGAAAAATGTGTTAAAGCTCGTTATTTGAGGTCAAATCGAACAGTTAATTTACAAATGATCTCGGACGCGTGATTGGAAAACCGGGAGAAAAAGAAACAGGGTATGGTACGACCTTCCGAACGACTCAAATTGAAGTGTATAATACACGGTTTTTCGGGATTCCGGGGTCCCGGAACAAAATTCTCCGGCAATCACATAGAATGTTCCTCGAGTCAGATAAAGCAGCCACGCAAAATTTGAGCACCAGGGGTGCCGGTGTGTCCGAAATCAGCATTCGCCGAAACTCGGATTATCGTGAAAAATGTGTTAAAGCTCGTTATTTGAGGTCAAATCGAACGGATTAATTCTGAAATGATCTCGGACGCGTGATTGAAAAACAGTAGAAAAAGAAACAGGTCCGTCGACCTTTCGAACGGCTGAAATTGAAATGTATAATACACGGTTTTTCGTGATTCCGGGGTCCCGGAACAAAATTCTCCGGAAATCACATAGAGGGTTCCTCGGGTCAGATAAAGCGGCCACGCTAAATTTGAACACCAACGGAAGACATTTGAGGTTGCCGATGTGCCAGAAACCAGCATTCGCCGAAACTCGGATTATCGTGAAAAATGTGTTAAAGCTCGTTATTTGATTTGAAATCGAAATCGAAGTTAATTCCTTAAATGAGCTCGGACGCGTGATTGAAAAACAAGGAGAAAAAGAAACAGGGTATGGAACGACCTTCGGAACGACTCAAATTAAAGTGTATAATACACGGTTTTTCGGGATTCCGGGGTCCCGGAACAAAATTCTCCGAAAATCACGTAGAAAGTTCCTCGGGTCATACAAAGCGGCCACGCAAAATTTGAGAACCAACGGAAGACATTTGGGTGTGCCGCTGTGCCACAAACCAGCATTCGCCGAAACTCGGATTATCGTGAAAAATGTGTTAAAGCTCGTTATTTGAGGCTGAAATCGAACAGGTTAATTTCTGAAATGATCTCGGACGCGTGATTGAAAAACTGGGAGAAAAAGAAACAGGGTATGGTACGACCTTCCGAACGACTCAAATTGAAGTGTATAATACACGGTTTTTCGGGATTCCGGGGTCCCGGAACAAAATTCTCCGGAAATCACATAGAATGTTCCTCGAGTCAGATAAAGCAGCCACGCAAAATTTGAGCACCAGGGGTGCCGGGTGTCCGAAATCAGCATTCGCCGAAACTCGGATTATCGTGAAAAATGTGTTAAAGCTCGTTATTTGAGGCTGAAATCGAACGGATTAATTCCTGAAATGATCTCGGACGCGTGATTGAATAACAGGTAGAAAAAGAAACAGGGTCCGGTACGACCTTTCGAACGGCTGAAATTGAAATGTATAATACACGGTTTTTCGGGATTCCGGGGTCCCGGAACAAAATTCTCCGGAAATCACATAGAGGGTTCCTTGGGTCAGATAAAGCGGCCACGCTAAATTTGAGCACCAACGGAAGACATTTGAGGTTGCCGATGTGCCAGAAACCAGCATTCGCCGAAACTCGGATTATCGTGAAAAATGTGTTAAAGCTCGTTATTTGAAGCTGAAATCGAACAGGTTAATTCCTGAAATGAGCTTGGACGCGTGATTGAAAAATAGGGAGAAAAAGAAACAGGGTATGGAACGACCTTCCGAACGGCTCAAATTTAAGTGTATAAATACACGGTTTTTCGGGATTCCGGGGTCCCGGAACAAAATTCTCCGAAAATCACGTAGAAAGTTCCTCGGGTCATACAAAGCGGCCACGCAAAATTTGAGCAACAACGGAAGACATTTGGGTGTGCCGCAGTGCCACAAACCAGCATTCGCCGAAACTCGGATTATCGTGAAAAATGTGTTAAAGCTCGTTATTTGAGGCTGAAATCGAACAGTTTAATTCCTGAAATGAGCTCGGACGTGTGATTTAAAAACAGGGAGAAAAAGAAATGGGTCCCGTATTTACCTTCCGAACTACAGGCAAAATTGAAGTGTATAATACACGGTTTTTAGGGATTCCGGGGTCCCGGAACAAAATTCTCTGGATATCACATAGAAAGTTCCTCGGGTCAGATAAAGCGGCCATGCAAAATTTGAGCACCAACGGAAGACATTTGGGGGTGCCGGTGTGCCACAAACCAGCATTCGCCGAAACTCGGATTATCGTGAAAAATGTGTTAAAGCTCGTTATTTGAGGTTGAAATCGAACAGGTTAATTCCTGAAATGAGCTCGGACGCGTGATTTAAAAATAGGGAGAAAAAGAAACAGTTCCGATACGACCATCCGAACAGTTTGAAATTGAAGTGTATAATACACGGTTTTTCGGGATTCCGGTCCCTAACAAAATTTTCCTGATATCACATAGAAAGTTCCTCGGTCGATAAAGCGGCTCGCAAAAATTTGAGCACCAACGGAAGACATTTGGGGGTGCCGGTGTGCCAAAACCAAAGATTCGCCGAAACTCGGATTATCGTGAAAAATGTGTTAAAGCTCGTTATTTGAGGAAGAAATCGAACACGTTAATTCCTGAAATGAGCTCGGACGCGTGATTTAAAAACAGGGAGAAAAAGAAACAGGTCCTGTGATTTACCTTCCAAACGGCCGAAATTGAAGTATATAATACACGGTTTTGAGGATTCAGGTCCCTAACAAAATTTTCCTGGATATCACATAGAAAGTTCCTCGGGTCAGATAAAGCGGCCACACAAAATTTGAGCACCAACGGAAGACATTTGGGGGTGCCGGTGTGCCACAAACCAGCATTCGCCGAAACTCGGATTATCGTGAAAAATGTGTTAAAGTTCGTTATTTGAGGCAGAAATCCAACAGGTTAATTCCTGAAATGAGCTCGGACGCGTGATTTAAAAACAGGGAGAAAAAGAAACAGGGTTCGGTATGACCTTCCGAACGGCTGGAATTGAAGTGTATAATACACGGTTTTTGAGGATTCCGGGGTCCCGTAACAAAATTTTCCGGATATCACATAGAAAGTTCCTCAGTCGATAAAGCGGCCACACAAAATTTGAGCACCAACGGAAGACATTTGGGGTGCTTGGTGTGCCACAAACCAAATTCGCGATACTCGGATTATCGTGAAAAATGTGTTAAACCTCGTTATTTGAGGCTGAAATCGAACAGGTTAATTCCTGAAATGAGCTCGGACGCGTGATTTAAAAACAGGGAGAAAAAGAAACAGGGTTCGGTACGACTTTCCGAACGGCTGAAATTGAAGTCTATAATACATGATTTTTGAGGATTCCGGGGTCCCGGAACAAAATTTTCCGGATATCACATAGAAAGTTCCTCGGGTCAGATAAAGCGGCCACGCAAAATTTGAGCACCAACGGAAGACATTTGGGGGTGCCGGTGTGCCACAAACCAGCATTCGCCGAAAATCGAATTATCGTGAAAAATGTGTTAAAGCTCGTTATTTGAGGCTGAAATCGAACAGGTTAATTCTTGAAATGAGCTCGGACGCGTGATTTAAAAACAGGGAGAAAAAGAAACATGGTTCGGTACGACCTTCCAAACTAAAAATTGAAGTGTATAATACACGGTTTTTGAGGATTCCGGGTCCCGAACAAAATTTTCCAGATATCACATAGAAAGTTCCTCGGGTCAGATAAAGCGGCCACGCAAAATTTGAGCACCAACGGAAGACATTTGGGGGTGCCGGTGTGCCACAAACCAGCATTCGCCGAAACTCAGATTAACGTGAAAAATGTGTTAAAGCTCGTTATTTGAGGCTGAAATCGGACAGGTTAATTCCTTAAATGAGCTCGGACGCGTGATTGAAAAACAGGGAGAAAAAGAAACAGGGTCCTGTTTACCTTCCGAACGGGCCGAAATTGAAATTTATAATACACGGTTTTTCGGGATTCCGGGGCCCCGGAACAAAATTCTCCGGAAATCACATAGAATGTTCCTCGGGTCAGATAAAGCGGCCACGCAAAATTTGAACACCAACGGAAGACATTTGGGGGTGCTAGTGTGCCACAAACCGAATCGCAAAAACTCGGATTATCGTGAAAAATGTGTTAAAGCTCGTTATTTGAGTTTGAAATCGAACAGGTTAATTCTTGAAATGAGCTCGGACGCGTGATTTAAAAACAGGAGAAAAAGAAACATGGTTGATCGACCTTCCAAACTACGAAATTGAAGTATATAATACACGGTTTTGAGGATTAGGGTCCCGAAAAATTTTTTCCGGATATCACATAGAAAGTTCCCGGGTCGATAAAGCGGCCACGCAAAATTTGAGCACCAACGGAAGACATTTGGGGGTGCCGGTGTGCCACAAACCAAAGATTCGCGAAACTGGATTATCGTGAAAAATGTGTTAAAGCTCGTTATTTGAGGCTGAAATCGAACAAGTTAATTCCTGAAATGAGCTCGACGCGTGATTGAAAAACAGGAGAAAAAAAGAAACGGGGTATGGTACGACCTTCCGAACGGCTCAAATTGAAGTGTATAATACACGGTTTTTTGGATTCCGGACCCCGAACAAAATTCTCCGGAAATCACATAGAATATTCCTCGGTCGAGATAAAGCGGCCACGCAAAATTTGAGCACCAACGGAAGACATTTGGGGTGCCGGTGTGCCACTAACCAAAGATTCGCCGAAACTCGGATTATCGTGAAAAATGTATTAAAACTCGTTATTTGAGGCTAAAATCGAATGTGGTTGATTCCCGAAATCGAACAGGTTGATTCCTGAAATGAATTCAGACGCGTGATTGAAAAACAGGGAGAAAAAGAAACAAGTTCCGGTACGACCTTCCGAACGGCTGAAATTGTAGTGTATAATACACGGTTTTTCGAGATTCCGGGGTCCCAGAACAAAATTCTCTGGAAATCACATAGAAAGTTTCTCGGGTCAGATAAAGCGGCCACGCAAAGTTTGAGCACTAACGGCAGACATTTGGGGGTGCCGGTGTGCCAGAAACCAGTATTCGCCGAAACTCGGATTAACGTGAAAAATGTGTTAAAGCTCGTTATTTGAGGCTGAAATCGGACAGGTTAATTCCTGAAACGAGCTCGGACGCGTGATTGAAAAACAGGGAGAAAAAGAAACAGGGTATGGTACGACCTTCCGAACGGCTCAAATTGAAGTGTATAATACACGGTTTTTCGGGATTCCGGGACCCCGGAACAAAATTCTCCGGAAATCACATAGAATATTCCTCGGGACAGATAAAGCGGCCACGCAAAATTTGAGCACCAACGGAAGACATTTGGGGGTGCCGGTGTGCCACTAACCAGCATTCGCCGAAACTCGGATTAACGTGAAAAATGTATTAAAACTCGTTATTTGAGGCTAAAATCGAACAGGTTGATTCCTGAAATCGAACAGGTTGATTCCTGAAATGAGTTCAGACGCGTGATTGAAAAACAGGGAGAAAAAGAAACAGGTTCCGGTACGACCTTCCGAACGACTGAAATTGAAGTGTATAATGTTGGGAAATGTGTCCTCAACAATAGTGCGATCATGTGATTTAAATATCATTATTAAATCTCATTTTAAAGAATACAATTGGGAAGTAATTTTGTTACTGTCAACTGGTCAACATATATCGGTAATGATTGGCTGACTAGAGTTTGACATTCATTGTCGTGTGACGGTGGTGATCGATTGACCCCTAGGTCATACCTATAGGGCAATACTCTTAATTGATCATTTAATTAATCGTATAATGTTACGAGTTAATTAAATTACTTGAAAAATTGACGGACGATTTAGGAAGTAAAATTTACGTATCAAATTGAAATATGATTAAATGAGATACGGTCTGAGTAATCGAATTGTTTCATTACTCGGATGATATTGTTGTTTAAAGAAACAATCGGAATTGAATGAATTATTATAAATATGATTTATAAATTGGTAAAATATTTTGGTATAAGTAATTATGAATTACTAAGTCGATTTTTGTATATGACGTATTTTTATTAATACGTTGATTTTTAATATGATAAAAATACATTGCATTGTTACATGTCATGTAACATGTAACATGTGACAAAATTGACAAATGACAAAATATAAAATGGACTTTCCATTTTATAAGTACCGAAATATTAAGAGGGTTTTTAGTGGAAAAATTGTGTTAATTATTTTAATAAGAGAAAACACAATGATGATCTACCTATGTGTAGCCATGCAAGCCTACATTTCTTGGGTAGAAAAACTAGCCCATGCATTGGGCTCTCCTTCCCTCCCAATCGGTTCCACATAGAAAAGAACAAGAGTTCTTTTACTTAAAATAATTATTATTCACCATATGTATGTGTGGGTGATTATTATTATTCATTCAACCATGTAAAATTATTTTTAGAGAGATAAAAATAATACTCTTCCTCTCCACATCTCCTACCCGGTTTTAGGAGTCTAAACCAAACAATTTTTGGTTCATTTTTCATGAGATTAATATTATACTAGCTCAAATAATATTAATTAGATTAAGAGTTAAGCTTTGGGTATTATTCCTAAGGAGAGATCCTACACTTGGATCTTGTTCTTCCATTAAAGGAAAGCTCAAGAACAAAAGAAAAGGAGATTTCTTTTGTGCCCATTTGAACCGAAATTTCATTGTAAGAAAATGATTTCTTCTCTTTTATTATATTGTTTGCATGCATAAGATCCGTTTTAATTTTATGACATATTAACTTAGACATATATGAGTATGTTTTTTATGTATATGAATCTACATTTCCTTCATATAATACACGGTTTTTCGGGATTCCGGTCCCGAACAAAATTCTCCGGAAATCCATAGAAAGTTTCTCGGGTCAGATAAAGCGGCCACGCAAAGTTTGAGCACTAACGGCAGACATTTGAGGGTGCCGGTGTGCCAGAAACCAGCATTCGCCGAAACTCGGATTATCGTGAAAAATGTGTTAAAGCTCGTTATTTGAGGCTGAAATCGAACAGGTTAATTCCTGAAATGAGCTCGGACGCGTGATTTAAAAATAGGGAGAAAAAGAAACAGGTTCCGGTACGACCATCCGAACGGCTGAAATTGAAGTGTATAATACACGGTTTTTCGGGATTCCGGGGTCCCGGAACAAAATTTTCCGGATATCACATAGAAAGTTCCTCGGTCGAGATAAAGCGGCACGCAAAATTTGAGCACCAACGGAAGACATTTGGGGGTGCCGGTGTGCCTAAACCAAAGATTCGCCAAACTCGGATTATCGTGAAAAATGTGTTAAAGCTCGTTATTTGAGGAAGAAATCGAACACGTTAATTCCTGAAATGAGCTCGGACGCGTGATTTAAAAACAGGGAGAAAAAGAAACAGGGTCCGGTACGACCTTCCAAACGGCTGAAATTGAAGTATATAATACACGGTTTTTGAGGATTCAGGGGTCCCGGAACAAAATTTTCCGGATATCACATAGAAAGTTCCTCGGGTCAGATAAAGCGGCCACACAAAATTTGAGCACCAACGGAAGACATTTGGGGGTGCCGGTGTGCCACAAACCAGCATTCGCCGAAACTCGGATTATCGTGAAAAATGTGTTAAAGTTCGTTATTTGAGGCAGAAATCTAACAGGTTAATTCCTGAAATGAGCTCGGACGCGTGATTTAAAAACAGGGAGAAAAAGAAACAGGGTTCGGTATGACCTTCCGAACGGCTGGAATTGAAGTGTATAATACACGGTTTTTGAGGATTCCGGGGTCCCGTAACAAAATTTTCCGGATATCACATAGAAAGTTCCTCGGGTCAGATAAAGCGGCCACGCAAAATTTGAGCACCAACGGAAGACATTTGGGGGTGCCGGTGTGCCACAAACCAGCATTCGCCGATACTCGGATTATCGTGAAAAATGTGTTAAACCTCGTTATTTGAGGTCAAATCGAACAGTTAATTCCGAAATGAGCTCGGACGCGTGATTTAAAAACAGGGAGAAAAAGAAACAGGGTTCTGATCGACTTTCCGAACTACAAATTGAAGTCTATAATACATGATTTTTGAGGATTCCGGGTCCCTAACAAAATTTTCCGGATATCACATAGAAAGTTCCTCGGGTCAGATAAAGCGGCCACGCAAAATTTGAGCACCAACGGAAGACATTTGGGGGTGCGGTGTGCCACAAACCAAAGATTCAAAAATCGAATTATCGTGAAAAATGTGTTAAAGCTCGTTATTTGAGGCTGAAATCGAACAGGTTAATTCTTGAAATGAGCTCGGACGCGTGATTTAAAAACAGGGAGAAAAAGAAACATGGTTCGGTACGACCTTCCAAACGGCTGAAATTGAAGTGTATAATACACGGTTTTTGAGGATTCTGGGGTCCGAACAAAATTTTCCGGAAATCACATAGAAAGTTCCTCGGGTCTGATAAAGCGGCCACGCAAAATTTGAGCACCAACGGAAGACATTTGGGGTGCTTGGTGTGCCACAAACCAAAGATTCGCCAAACTCGATTAACGTGAAAAATGTGTTAAAGCTCGTTATTTGAGGTCAAATCGGACAGTTAATTCCTTAAATGAGCTCGGACGCGTGATTGAAAAACAGGAGAAAAAGAAACAGGTCCGTTTACCTTCCGAACGGCTGAAATTGAAATGTATAATACACGGTTTTTCGGGATTCCGGGGCCCCGGAACAAAATTCTCCGGAAATCACATAGAATGTTCCTCGGGTCAGATAAAGCGGCCACGCAAAATTTGAACACCAACGGAAGACATTTGGGGGTGCTAGTGTGCCACAAACTGAGTCGCAGAAACTCGGATTATCGTGAAAAATGTGTTAAAGCTCGTTATTTGAGGCTGAAATCGAACAGGTTAATTCTTGAAATGAGCTCGGACGCGTGATTTAAAAACAGGGAGAAAAAGAAACATGGTTCGGTACGACCTTCCAAACGGCTGAAATTGAAGTATATAATACACGGTTTTTGAGGATTCCGGGGTCCCGGAAAAATTTTTTCCGGATATCACATAGAAAGTTCCCCGGGTCAGATAAAGCGGCCACGCAAAATTTGAGCACCAACGGAAGACATTTGGGGTGCGGTGTGCCCAAACCAAAGATTCGCCGAAACTCGGATTATCGTGAAAAATGTGTTAAAGCTCGTTATTTGAGGCTGAAATCGAACAGGTTAATTCCTGAAATGAGCTCAGACGCGTGATTGAAAAACAGGGAGAAAAAGAAACAGGGTATGGTACGACCTTCCGAACGGCTCAAATTGAAGTGTATAATACACGGTTTTTCGGGATTCCGGGACCCCAGAACAAAATTCTCCGGAAATCACATAGAATATTCCTCGGGTCAGATAAAGCGGCCACGCAAAATTTGAGCACCAACGGAAGACATTTGGGGGTGCCGGTGTGCCACTAACCAGCATTCGCCGAAACTCGGATTATCGTGAAAAATGTATTAAAACTCGTTATTTGAGGCTAAAATCGAACAGGTTGATTCCTGAAATCGAACAGGTTGATTCCTGAAATGAATTCAGACGCGTGATTGAAAAACAGGGAGAAAAAGAAACAAGTTCCGGTACGACCTTCCGAACGGCTGAAATTGTAGTGTATAATACACGGTTTTTCGAGATTCCGGGGTCCCAGAACAAAATTCTCTGGAAATCACATAGAAAGTTTCTCGGGTCAGATAAAGCGGCCACGCAAAGTTTGAGCACTAACGGCAGACATTTGGGGGTGCGGTGTGCGAAAACCGATATTCGCAAAACTTCGGATTAACGTGAAAAATGTGTTAAAGCTCGTTATTTGAGGCTGAAATCGGACAGGTTAATTCCTGAAACGAGCTCGGACGCGTGATTGAAAAACAGGGAGAAAAAGAAACAGGGTATGGTACGACCTTCCGAACGGCTCAAATTGAAGTGTATAATACACGGTTTTTCGGGATTCCGGGACCCCGGAACAAAATTCTCCGGAAATCACATAGAATATTCCTCGGGACAGATAAAGCGGCCACGCAAAATTTGAGCACCAACGGAAGACATTTGGGGGTGCCGGTGTGCCACTAACCAGCATTCGCCGAAACTCGGATTAACGTGAAAAATGTATTAAAACTCGTTATTTGAGGCTAAAATCGAACAGGTTGATTCCTGAAATCGAACAGGTTGATTCCTGAAATGAGTTCAGACGCGTGATTGAAAAACAGGGAGAAAAAGAAACAGGTTCCGGTACGACCTTCCGAACGACTGAAATTGAAGTGTATAATGTTGGGAAATGTGTCCTCAACAATAGTGCGATCATGTGATTTAAATATCATTATTAAATCTCATTTTAAAGAATACAATTGGGAAGTAATTTTGTTACTGTCAACTGGTCAACATATATCGGTAATGATTGGTGACTAGAGTTTGACATTCTTTGTCGTGTGTGACGGTGGTGATCGATTGACCCCTAGGTCATACCTATAGGGCAATACTCTTAATTGATCATTTAATTAATCGTATAATGTTACGAGTTAATTAAATTACTTGAAAAATTGACGGACGATTTAGGAAGTAAAATTTACGTATCAAATTGAAATATGATTAAATGAGATACTGATGCGAGTAATCGAATTGTTTCATTACTCGGATGATATTGTTGTTTAAAGAAACAATCGGAATTGAATGAATTATTATAAATATGATTTATAAATTGGTAAAATATTTTGGTATAAGTAATTATGAATTACTAAGTCGATTTTTGTATATGACGTATTTTTTATTAATACGTTGATTTTTAATATGATAAAAATACATTGCATTGTTACATGTCATGTAACATGTAACATGTGACAAAATTGACAAATGACAAAATATAAAATGGACTTTCCATTTTATAAGTACCGAAATATTAAGAGGGTTTTTAGTGGAAAAATTGTGTTAATTATTTTAATAAGAGAAAACACAATGATGATCTACCTATGTGTAGCCATGCAAGCCTACATTTCTTGGGTAGAAAAACTAGCCCATGCATTGGGCTCTCCTTCCCTCCCAATCGGTTCCACATAGAAAAGAACAAGAGTTCTTTTACTTAAAATAATTATTATTCACCATATGTATGTGTGGGTGATTATTATTATTCATTCAACCATGTAAAATTATTTTTAGAGAGATAAAAATAATACTCTTCCTCTCCACATCTCCTACCCGGTTTTAGGAGTCTAAACCAAACAATTTTTGGTTCATTTTTCATGAGATTAATATTATACTAGCTCAAATAATATTAATTAGATTAAGAGTTAAGCTTTGGGTATTATTCCTAAGGAGAGATCCTACACTTGGATCTTGTTCTTCCATTAAAGGAAAGCTCAAGAACAAAAGAAAAGGAGATTTCTTTTGTGCCCATTTGAACCGAAATTTCATTGTAAGAAAATGATTTCTTCTCTTTTATTATATTGTTTGCATGCATAAGATCCGTTTTAATTTTATGACATATTAACTTAGACATATATGAGTATGTTTTTTATGTATATGAATCTACATTTCCTTCAATTGGTATCAGAGCCACGGTTGTTTGCATGCAAATCGGTTAAAAGTTTTTCCGAGTTATAAGAATAACAAATAAAACTTGTAAAATTTGTGTTATTATGAGATATCACGAAATTACTCCATGCATGTTAATATTTCTTGTCCTAAAATGTTTTAGGATATTTTGGTTAATTTTTCGGATTTTATTGTTCATAATTTACAATAATGGCATTTAAATGTGATTTTATGAGTAAAAATGTCATTTTTGGTCTAAAATTAGCTATACTTCGAATTTTTACTTGGTTTTTGGATATGTTGTCACATATATTATTTTGAGATAACCTGTAAATTTTCATAATTTTTGGACTTGTTATGCTCGAAAAATGAATTTTTCATTATTAAATTCGGATTTAGGTGAAAAATAGGTTAATATGAGTTAAATTTCGAATCTGGTCATAGAAAATTAATATGTTGTCACATGCAATTTTACAAGATGTGTGTAAAATAATTGGCTATAAAGAAGTCTTTTTGCATGATTTATGGATTTTTGAAGAAAAATAGCATAAATAGTGACATTATTAGTGGAAAATTAATAAAACATAATCTATGACTTAGGAAAAACGTCTAATGTTGCATTTTATTATCTTTTTCAGATCTAAAATTGAAAAGTTAATGAAAATAATTTTTCCATGTTTTTATGATTATTTTATTAAAAATCGATAAACTGCAACATTGTTTTTCCGGAAAAATTTCGAAATTTTTAACCTAAGATTTTGAACATTATGAGTGTCATGGAATTTTTCCAGAATGTTCATGAATTTAAATTTTGAATTTTGAATTTATTTGAAATTTTGTGATTTATTTGAAGTTTAATAGCTTATTTTTGTAATTTTGGTCCATTTATGAACAAATTTGTAAATAAAGGTTAATTATGGTCAAATTATTAGTGAAGACTAAATTTTGAGTCCTAAGAGGTTAGGGTAATTAACTTATGCATAAATATGAGTTTATGTATTTTTGTGATTATAAAATGTTGAAATCACGCAAATCCGTATAAACCGAGTAATATACGATATTGGCTAATTTAAAGGCGATTTAGCATAAAATTGAGCATGTTCATTCATAATATAATGCTGCATTTTCTTTATGATTGTCATAATTTTAATTTATGTAATTTTTGAATTATGTATTTTTACTTAGTATGGCCTTAGATTTAATTGGTATTTCCCGAAATGTATGGGAATATCGATTCGGTTGTAATTTTTATTGTGATCTCGTATCACCGTTTTGTAATTTAATAGATTTATTTTATTTTAGTTACAAATGTATAATAGGAAATTATGTAATTTGTTATGTAATTTTATTCATTCCGGAGTTCCAAAAGACGGACTTCTTCAAGAATGGCGATACATAAAGACGGTGTTACCTCGAGATGCGTGCCACAACCGAAGTTCAAGGGACCAATGGAGTTGGTTTCCGAATTTGTAATAGTTAAATAGTTTTCTATTTTAGGAAAGGCCATACTAGGATTTATTTATCTTTTATGCTTGCATTTTATTTTATGTCGCATGCATCGCTAAATCGCCATAACTAAACATGCATTGTCTTATCGAGTTTATCGACCGTGTCAATTAGAATTATCGTAGTTCACCGCTTTAGTTCACTTAAAACGTGATAGATAATAAATTGACATGACCTCTCGCTAAAACAATCAATTGAGACATAGCCTTACCAAATAGTAGAAACCATGAAAACCTATTTCGTGAGGGAGTGCACTCGGCCACACCGGGGTACAAACCTTGTTACGTAGGGGAAGTGGGTGATGAATGTTAATCCACCGAATTCATGTTGATAAGGAATGTATCGGCCACACCGTGCCCAAGTTAATGTGGGTTTGGATCATGGACACATTTATTCGAAATTTGGATTGAACTCAACAAAAGTATTTGATAAGGGATGTATCGGCCCCACCGTGCCCTTGTCGATGTGTTTTGGGCTAAAGATAAAAGTTAATGTAATTTTATCGACCAAGAGTTCTAAAAGTAGAATCGATTAAAGAGTTAATCCACCGAGTTATATTGATAAGGGATGTATCGGCCCCACCGTGCCCAAGTTAATATGAATTTGGATCTTGGAATCATTTATCATAGTTGGGTAGAGGTCACTATGTAAATGCTATACTTGTTATTTCAAGTATTTATAAAACGATAAATGTTAAGTTTTCCACTATTCCGTTTTTTATATTGTTCTATTTCTTTGCCACTATTCATATACGATATCATTTCGTTTTTGATTCAAAACTCCATTAAAACATCGTAACTAAAGACAAAATTTGAATTTGCTTCTAAAACCTCATATGAACCATTGCTAAGGATCTCTTGTAAAGAGTATAGATTAAAGTTATTCATTATCAAACAGGTTTTTTGATTCTTGACTAACACATCTACTTACAATGGATTGTTTTTCATATACTTAAATGAATTAAGTACCTTGAAGCGATAAATTGTTTTGGTGATTAGATTTTCAGAATTCGTAATTGACCAAAATAACGCAACCACTTCAATGAAAGTTTTAAGATTAAAACGAACAAATGAAGAGTGATCTTCATGAATTCAATTTTGCTTCTCAAAGCAAAGACTCATTGAATTGAGTGGGAGCATTCTCTTAAACCGTTAAGATGAGAATGAGGTTCAAGAAGTAATGATTATAATGGAATTGATACAAGGTAATGTTAAAGGTAAAGTTGTTGAGAATAACGATACTAAACCTATCAATCCCGACCGATAAAGTTTCCATTGTCTTAAATGTTGGACACTAGAAAGGAAACTACCCCAAATTATTGAAGAATCAACAAGTTAGTTGTGGGACATCTAATGAGACCTTCTTCGTTAAATGTTTATATGATTAAACATAAATTTTGCTAGTACTACTTAAATCGATATTAGAAACCGGTGGTGGTTTTCATCATTATGTTTGATACATAGGATGATTAGAATATGACGACTAGCAACAATGATGTCGAGAGATAGAGTAATTGTGTACTCAATCTAGTTTTTGGATTTAAAGTTGTACTTAATTATGACTATTAAGTGCATAAACTCTAAATAGGAATATAAACTTGTTAAGATACAAAAGAGGTTTTCACTTTTGTGACCCTATACACCACGATTTGATGTATGGCTAGCCCATTATCAAGGTGATTATATTCTAAACCAAACTAGAATAATATATCATGTAGATGATGTAAGATTCAAATTGGTAACCCAAGATTAAACCTTAAATTTTGGAATGATGAACATAAAGAGTTATCGAGTACTTTTGAAACCATTAGATTGTTAACGGTGTATACGTATCTTGTATTCAAAGCAAGATGTCTCGTGTCTTTTGGTTGAAAAGGAGATCGAGTTTGTATATCATCGATCCAAAATAGGTTGATCATTTTCTTTTACCAACGATTTAAGTTGACGCTAATATGTTCACTTAATAAGGTAAATAGAGAAATCTTTGAAGAATTTCAAAGAGTTCAAGGAATCACGATTTAAGTCGTGATGGGATTATCAAAGTGAAGACTTTGATATAAGCCAAAGGAAATGTGATATAGTATCACAAGTTAATCTCTCTTAGCACGCATTATGGAATAATGTGTGATTAGATAAGAAATCAAACGCTATTCGATATGGTTTGGATTTCAATCAAGTTACCTTGAGTTACTTGATCCTTTTGGGGATTTTATCATTTTTGTCTAAATTATTTTTCCACTAAATCGAATCATATGAGATATGAAATGGTAAAAGTACCATGTTTGTAAGTTTTCACAAGAAACAAATGCTCATTTTTCCTTTTCCATTATCACGAGTACGACGGGTTTGTGGCTCGTGAAGCTGTCTTTCTAAAATACAAGTTTATTTTTAGAAGACAGAGTGGGAGAAATTATTCAAGAGCCACAAAGAATGACACAGAGAATGTTATGTCGCAAGAAACTGGTCTTTCTTGGCTACATGAGACGTTTTGTGTAAGACATTGTTTCTTCAAAACCTAGGAGGTTAAATTCGTCACTTGCTAAAAATGATGAATTCATGCTACTTTTAAGAAAGTAAAGAGCTTATAACTTACAAAAGAAATTGTTTGATTCAAGTTAATTACTTCTAGAAAGTAATGAACGAATGACTTACATAAGAGTGTTTAAGTCACAACTCAATACAAGGCTTAGAGCCATGAAAATCCGAAATAAAAGGCTTGATTAGTGACAAAGGGTTTTGCACTAATAAAGAGATATTTCAAAGTAAGATTGGTTGCAAAGGGTTTTGCACTAGTTGAAATGCTTAAGTCTATTAGGTTCTTCTTAGGGATTGTGTTTCATTATGAGGTTATGAAATACATAGCGAGTAAATCTAAAACCCACTTCTTCAATAGAAGGAATGTATTCAATACATATCATGAGTTTAGTAGATTCTTGCAATCCTAAGATAGTGTGAAACTTAAGAGAGAATCTTAAGTAGGACATCAATGAGTTGAAATCAATGTTTTGATCATGTTATAAAACTTTTCTCGATAAGTCGAGAAGTTGTGTTTATACATGGAGTTTAGTGGGAGTTACGGAAATTTTAATTAGTCCGATATGTGGATGACATATTGATCATTAGGAATGATTTAAGACTTTTGGAGTATTACAATACATCTTTAATATCCAGATTTATGAAGATAAATCCACGTGATATTAGCGTCAATAAGAAGTCTTATGTTGATAAGATTCATGACTAGTTCAATTAAATTGAACATATTTGATTGATTCCATTTGCTTCCGCTGCCGAATCAATTAAAAAGAAATGATGTATAACACTTCATATGCTTTGAGTATGATGAACTGTTTTCAAAATCGAATTTAAGTAATCTTTACCAAGTAAGCTACGAAGATTACCCTTAAGTGCATGCAGAAGCATTAAGGAAGTAAAGCAAAGTGTTTATGATGCAATTTTATGTAAGGGTGTTACACAAGTGACAATTGACAATTGAGGTTGCGCATGGTTTCCGACAAAACCATAATCAAAACACATTAGGATGGTTAAGATACCATTGTGGCTATGTTAATTAAGAAGTAGATTTTCTAGAATCGTTCTAGACAATAAAGAACAATAAGAGATATTTATAACGGAAATTGAGTACACTTGCAATCATGAGATGTGCAAGGGGATGAGTCCCGCACACTGAGAAAACAGTGGGAGCTACTCTTAGGCTAAGAGGGCCTATGTCTTGATTGGATCTCGACACGTACTCAGAAAGTTTTGTAATGCAAATGTATACATTACAAAGGAAAACGAGTATGTAGTGAGGTTGAGTAAGGTACAAGAAGTTGATAAAACCTACTAACCAAAGCCTTCTCAAAGGCTAAACATGATGAGTCATGTCATTTCAATTGAATTGAAATGAACAACTACGTACAAGATCAAATTAGATTATAGAATATGAAATAGTAATCAAGCATTGACTATTCATATGTGATAATCACATTTGTCGTTCGAGTTTTATTTTAAAACTCTTTTATTATACTTTGTTACATCCAAACGGGTTGTGGAGACAATTGAACCCCGTTAAAGTGAACTCGGATTAACATTGTATTTGCCCATAGTTACTTGTATGAGGTGACGTCTCGAAGTAACTAGAGTGTGATGCGATTGATGGCAAGTTCAAGTGCCATAGAGTCATGTGAGATGACTAGTCGATCACATAGGCGGATTGTTAGGAACATTTTGTCGGGCCTTATGACCGCTTATAGAGTTCTGGCAATTTATATAGCCTGGTCGTGGCGAGAGCTGCTATAGTATTCAAATGAGTCGATTCTTTTGACTAAAGACTATTCACCTAAGATGGCTCGATTTCGATTAACTTTGATTTGTGTTACTACGACCTTCGTAAATGGGGTCAAATGGGCATATTTTGGGTTATGATGGCTGTGGCTAGTCGAAGGGAATGAGTGCGATAGGAATTGTCCACCCCCTTGTCAGGGTTAAAACAATATCTCAGGGCCACTCGAGGAGTAATGAACTGAAATGCGTGGCCACGCTCGGAAAGTATCTATGATAGATAAGTCCGGTCAATCGATTATTCTCTCAGATCGAGGAAACCACTCTCGATATGATCACTTGCAAGTACGACCTGAAAGACACCTTGCATTGAGTGGGAGATAGTAATAGGACAAGAGAATTGGTGACGCACACTTGTCGAGGACAAGTGGGAGATTGTTGGGAAATGTGTCCTCAACAATAGTGCGATCATGTGATTTAAATATCATTATTAAATCTCATTTTAAAGAATACAATTGGGAAGTAATTTTGTTCTCACAACTGGTCAACATATATCGGTAATGATTGGCTGACTAGAGTTTGACATTACTGTCGTGTGACGGTGGTGATCAGTTGACCCCCTAGGTCATACCTATAGGGCAATACTCTTAATTGATCATTTAATTAATCGTATAATGTTACGAGTTAATTAAATTACTTGAAAAATTGACGGACGATTTAGGAAGTAAAATTTACGTATCAAATTGAAATATGATTAAATGAGATACGGTCTGAGTAATCGAATTGTTTCATTACTCGGATGAAATTGTTGTTTAAAGAAACAATCGGAATTGAATGAATTATTATAAATATGATTTATAAATTGGTAAAATATTTTGGTATAAGTAATTATGAATTACTAAGTCGATTTTTGTATATGACGTATTTTTTATTAATACGTTGATTTTTAATATGATAAAAATACATTGCATTGTTACATGTCATGTAACATGTAACATGTGACAAAATTGACAAATGACAAAATATAAAATGGACTTTCCATTTTATAAGTACCGAAATATTAAGAGGGTTTTTAGTGGAAAAATTGTGTTAATTATTTTAATAAGAGAAAACACAATGATGATCTACCTATGTGTAGCCATGCAAGCCTACATTTCTTGGGTAGAAAAACTAGCCCATGCATTGGGCTCTCCTTCCCTCCCAATCGGTTCCACATAGAAAAGAACAAGAGTTCTTTTACTTAAAATAATTATTATTCACCATATGTATGTGTGGGTGATTATTATTATTCATTCAACCATGTAAAATTATTTTTAGAGAGATAAAAATAATACTCTTCCTCTCCACGTCTCCTACCCGGTTTTAGGAGTCTAAACCAAACAATTTTTGGTTCATTTTTCATGAGATTAATATTATACTAGCTCAAATAATATTAATTAGATTAAGAGTTAAGCTTTGGGTATTATTCCTAAGGAGAGATCCTACACTTGGATCTTGTTCTTCCATTAAAGGAAAGCTCAAGAACAAAAGAAAAGGAGATTTCTTTTGTGCCCATTTGAACCGAAATTTCATTGTAAGAAAATGATTTCTTCTCTTTTATTATATTGTTTGCATGCATAAGATCCGTTTTAATTTTATGACATATTAACTTAGACATATATGAGTATGTTTTTTATGTATATGAATCTACATTTCCTTCATATAATACACGGTTTTTCGGGATTCCGGGGTCCCGGAACAAAATTCTCCGGAAATCACATAGAAAGTTTCTCGGGTCAGATAAAGCGGCCACGCAAAGTTTGAGCACTAACGGCAGACATTTGAGGGTGCCGGTGTGCCGAAACCAAAGATTCGCGAAACTCGGATTATCGTGAAAAATGTGTTAAAGCTCGTTATTTGAGGTGAAATCGGACAAAAGTTAATTCTGAAATGAGCTCGGACGCGTTATTGAAAAACAGGAGAAAAAGAAACAGTTCCGATTTACCTTCCGAACGGATAAAATTGAAGTGTATAATACACGGTTTTTCGGGATTCTGGGGTCCCGGAACAAAATTCTTCGGAAATCACATAGAAAGTTTCTCGGGTCAGATAAAGCGGCCACGCAAAGTTTGAGCACCAACGGAAGACATTTGGGGGTGCCGGTGTGCCAGAAACCAGCATTCGCCAAACCTCGGATTATCGTGAAAAATGTGTAAAAACTCGTTATTTGAAGCTGAAAACGAACAGGTTAATTCCAGAAATGAGCTCGGACGCGTGATTGAAAAACAGGGAGAGAAAGAAACAGGGACCGGTACGACCTTCTGAACGGCTGAAATTGAAGTGTATAATACACGGTTTTTTTTGATTTCGGGGTCCCGGAACAAAATTTTCCGAAAATCACATAGAAAGTTCCTCGGGTCAGATAAAGCGGCTACGCAAAATTTGAGTACCAACGAAAGACATTTGGGGGTGCCGGTGTGCCACAAACCAGCATTCGCCGAAACTCGGATTATCGTGAAAAATTTGATAAAGCTCGTTATTTGAGGCTGAAATCGAACAGGTTCATTTCTGAAATGAGCTCGGACGCGTGATTGAAAACCACGGAGAAAAAGAAAAGAAACAGGGTCCGGTACGACCTTCCGAACGACTGAAATTAAAGTGTATAATACACGATTTTTCGTGATTCCGGGGTCCCGGAACAAAATTCTCCGGAAATCACATATAAAGTTCCTCGGGTCAGATAAAGCGGCCACGCAAAATTTGAACACCAACGTAAGACATTTGGGGGTGCCGGTGTGCCACAAACCAGCATTCGCCGAAACTCGGATTATCGTGAATAATGTGTTAAAGCTCGTTAATTGAGGCTGAAATCGAACAGGTTAATTCTTGAAATGAGCTCAGATGCGTGATTGAAAAACAGGGAGAAAAAGAAACAGGGTCCGGTACGACCTTCCGAACGGCTGAAATTGAAGTGTATAATACACGGTTTTTCGTGATTCCGGGGTCCCGAAACAAAATTCTCCGGAAATCACATATAAAGTTCCTCGGGTCAGATAAAACGGCCACGCAAAATTTGAGCACCAACGGAAGACATTTGGGGGTGCCGGTGTGCCAAAAACCAGCATTCGCCGAAACTCGGATTATCGTGAATAATGTGTTAAAGCTCGTTATTTGAGGCTGAAATCGAACAGGTTAATTCTTGAAATGAGCTCAGACGCGTGATTGAAAACCAGGGAGAAAAAGAAACAGGGTCGGGTACGAACTTCCGAACGGCTGAAATTGAAGTGTATAATACACGGTTTTTCGGGATTCCAGGGTCCCGAAACAAAATTCCCCGGAAATCACATAGAAGGTTTCTCGGGTCAGATAAAACGGCCACGCAAAATTTGAGCACCAACGGAAGACATTTGGGGGTGTCGGTGTGCCACAAACCAACATTCGCCGAAACTCGGATTATCGTGAATAATGTGTTAAAGCTCGTTATTTGAGGCTGAAATCGAACAGGTTAATTCTTGAAATGAGCTCAGACGCGTGATTGCAAAACAAGGAGAAAAAGAAACAGGGTCCGGTACGACCTTCCGAACGGTTGAAATTGATGTGTATAATACACGGTTTTTCGGGATTCCGGGATCCCGGAAAAAAATTCTCCGGAAATCACATATAAAGTTCCTCGGGTCAGATAAAGCGGCCACACAAAATTTGAGTACCAACGAAAGACATTTGGGGGTGCCGGTGTGCCACAAACCAGCATTCGCCGAAACTCGGATTATCGTGAAAAATTTGTTAAAGCTCGTTATTTGAGGCTGAAATCGAACATGTTAATTTCTGAAATGAGCTCGGACGCGTGATTAAAAACCAGGGAGAAAAAGAAACAGGGTCCGGTACGACCTTCCGAACGACTGAAATTGAAGTGTATAATACACGGTTTTTCGTGATTCCGAGGTCCCGGAACAAAATTCTCCGGAAATCACATATAAAGTTCCTCGGGTCAGATAAAGCGGCCACGCAAAATTTGAACACCAACGGAAGACATTTGTGGGTGCCGGTGTGCCACAAACCAGCATTCGCCGAAACTCGGATTATCGTGAATAATGTGTTAAAGCTCGTTATTTGAGGCTGAAATCGAACAGGTTAATTCTTGAATGAGCTCAGGCGCGTGATTGCAAAACAGGGAGAAAAAGAAACAGGGTCCGATACGACCTTCCGAACGGCTGAAATTGAAGATTATAATACACGGTTTTTCGGGATTCCGGGGTCCCGGAACAAAATTCTCCGGAAATCACATATAAAGTTTCTCGGGTCAGATAAAGCGGCCACGCAAAATTTGAACACCAACGGAAGACATTTTGGAGTGCCAGTGTGCCACAAACCAGCATTCGCCGAAACTCGGATTATCGTGAATAATGTGTTAAAGCTCGTTATTTGAGGCTGAAATCGACCAGGTTAATTCTTGAAATGAGCTCAGACGCGTGTATGAAAAACAGGAAGAAAAAGAAACAGGGTCGGGTACGAACTTCCGAACGGCTGAAATTGAAGTGTATAATACACGGTTTTTCAGGATTCCGGGGTCCCGGAACAAAATTCTCCGGAAATCACATAAAAAGTTCCTCGGGTCAGACAAAGCGGCCACAAAAAATTTGAGCACCAACGGAAGACATTTGGGGGTGCCGGTGTGCCACAAACCAGCATTCGCCGAAACTCGGATTATCGTTAAAAATGTGTTAAAGCTCGTTATTTGAGGTGAAATCGAACAGTTAATTTACAAATGAGCTCGAACGCGTGATTGAAAAACAGGAGAAAAAGAAACAGGGTCCGGTACGACCTTCCGAACGGCTGAAATTTAAGTGTATATAATACACGGTTTTTCGGGATTCCGGGATCCCGGAACAAAATTCTTCGGAAATCACATATAAAGTTCCTCGGGTCAGATAAAGCGGCCACGCAAAATTTGAACACCAACGGAAGACATTTGGGGGTGCCGGTGTGCCACAAACCAAAGATTCGCAAAACTCGGATTATCGTGAATAATGTGTTAAAGCTCGTTAATTGAGGCTGAAATCGAACAAGTTAATTCTTGAAATGAGCTCAGATGCGTGATTGAAAAACAGGGAGAAAAATAAACAGGGTCCGGTACGACCTTCCGAACGGCTGAAATTGAAGTGTATAATACACGGTTTTTCGTGATTTCGGGGTCCCGAAACAAAATTCTCCGGAAATCACATATAAAGTTCCTCGGATCAGATAAAACGGCCACGCAAAATTTGAGCACCAACGGAAGACATTTGGGGGTGCCGGTGTGCCAAAAACCAGCATTCGCCAAACCTCGGATTATCGTGAAAAATGATTTAAGGCTCGTTATTTGAGGCTGAAATCGAACAGGTTAATTCCTGAAATGAGCTCGGACGCGTTATTGAAAAACAGGGAGAAAAAGAAACAGGGTATGGTACGACCTTCCGAACGACTCAAATTGAAGTGTATAATACACGGTTTTTCGGGATTCCGGGGTCCCGGAACAAAATTCTCCGGAAATCACATAGAATGTTCCTCGAGTCAGATAAAGCAGCCACGCAAAATTTGAGCACCAGGGGTGCCGGTGTGTCCGAAATCAGCATTCGCCGAAACTCGGATTATCGTGAAAAATGTGTTAAAGCTCGTTATTTGAGGCTGAAATCGAACGGATTAATTCCTGAAATGATCTCGGACGCGTGATTGAAAAACAGGTAGAAAAAGAAACAGGGTCCCAGTACGACCTTTCGAACTACTGAAATTGAAATGTATAATACACGGTTTTTGGGATTAAAGGTCCCGAACAAAATTCTCCGGAAATCACATAGAGGGTTCCTTGGGTCAAATAAAGCGGCCACGCTAAATTTGAGCACCAACGGAAGACATTTGAGGTTGCCGATGTGCCAGAAACCAGCATTCGCCGAAACTCGGATTATCGTGAAAAATGTGTTAAAGCTCGTTATTTGAGGCTGAAATCGAACAGGTTAATTCTTGAAATGAGCTTGAATGCGTGATTGAAAAATAGGGAGAAAAAGAAACAGGGTATGGAACGACCTTCCGAACGGCTCAAATTAAAGTGTATAAATACACGGTTTTTCTGGATTCCGGGGTCCCGGAACAAAATTCTCCGAAAATCACGTAGAAAGTTCCTCGGGTCATACAAAGCGGCGACGCAAAATTTGAGCAACAACGGAAGACATTTGGGTGTGCCGCAGTGCCACAAACGAGCATTCGCCGAAACTCGGATTATCGTGAAAAATGTGTTAAAGCTCGTTATTTGAGGCTGAAATCGAACAGTTTAATTCCTGAAATGAGCTCGGACGTGTGATTTAAAAACAGGGAGAAAAAGAAACAGGGTCCGGTACGACCTTCCGAACGGCTGAAATTGAAGTGTATAATACACGGTTTTTAGGGATTCCGGGGTCCCGGAACAAAATTCTCTGGATATCACATAGAAAGTTCCTCGGGTCAGATAAAGCGGCCACGCAAAATTTGAGCACCAACGGAAGACATTTGGGGGTGCCGGTGTGCCACAAACCAGCATTCGCCGAAACTCGGATTATCGTGAAAAATGTGTTAAAGCTCGTTATTTGAGGCTGAAATCGAACAGGTTAATTCCTGAAATGAGCTCGGACGCGTGATTTAAAAACAGGGAGAAAAAGAAACAGGTTCCGGTACGACCCTCCGAACGGCTGAAATTGAAATGTATAATACACGGTTTTTCGGGATTCCGGGGTCCCGGAACAAAATTTTCCGGATATCACATAGAAAGTTCCTCGGGTCAGATAAAGCGGCTACGCAAAATTTGAGCACCAACGGAAGACATTTGGGGGTGCCGGTGTGCCACAAACTAGCATTCGCCGAAACTCGGATTATCGTGAAAAATGTGTTAAAGCTCGTTATTTGAGGAAGAAATCGAACACGTTAATTCCTGAAATGAGCTCGGACGCGTGGTTTAAAAACAGGGAGAAAAAGAAATAGGGTCCGGTACGACCTTCCAAACGACTGAAATTGAAGTATATAATACACGGTTTTTGAGGATTCCGGGGTCCCGGAACAAAATTTTCCGGATATCACATAGAACGTTCCTCGGGTCAGATAAAGCGGCCACGCAAAATTTGAGCACCAACGGAAGACATTTGGGGGTGCCGGTGTGCCACAAACCAGCATTCGCCGAAACTCGGATTATCGTGAAAAATATGTTAAAGTTCGTTATTTGAGGCAGAAATCCAACAGGTTAATTCCTGAAATGAGCTCGGACGCGTGATTTAAAAACAGGGAGAAAAAGAAACAGGGTTCGGTATGACCTTCCGAACGGCTGAAATTGAAGTGTATAATACACGATTTTTGAGGATTCCGGGGTCCCGTAACAAAATTTTCCGGATATCACATAGAAAGTTCCTCAGGTCAGATAAAGCGGCCACACAAAATTTGAGCACCAACGGAAGACATTTGGGGGTGCCGGTGTGCCACAAACCAGCATTCGCCGATACTCGGATTATCGTGAAAAATGTGTTAAACCTCGTTATTTGAGGCTGAAATCGAACAGGTTAATTCCTGAAATGAGCTCGGACGCGTGATTTAAAAACAGGGAGAAAAAGAAACAGGGTTCGGTACGACTTTCCGAACGGCTGAAATTGAAGTCTATAATACATGGTTTTTGAGGATTCCAGGGTCCCGGAACAAAATTTTCCGGATATCACATAGAAAGTTCCTCGGGTCAGATAAAGCGGCCACGCAAAATTTGAGCACCAACGGAAGACATTTTGGGGTGCCGGTGTGCCACAAACCAGCATTCGCCGAAAATCGGATTATCGTGAAAAATGTGTTAAAGCTCGTTATTTGAGGCTGAAATCGAACAGGTTAATTCTTGAAATGAGCTCGGACGCGTGATTTAAAAACAGGGAGAAAAAGAAACATGGTTCGGTACGACCTTCCAAACGGCTGAAATTGAAGTGTATAATACACGGTTTTTGAGGATTCCGGGGTCCCGGAACAAAATTTTCCGGATATCACATAGAAAGTTCCTCGGGTCAGATAAAGCGGCCACGCAAAATTTGAGCACCAACGGAAGACATTTGGGGGTGCCGGTGTGCCACAAACCAGCATTCGCCGAAACTCGGATTATCGTGAAAAATGTGTTAAAGCTCGTTATTTGAGGCTGAAATCGAACAGGTTAATTCCTGAAATGAGATCAGACGCGTGATTGAAAAACAGGGAGAAAAAGAAACAGGGTATGGTACGACCTTCCGAACGGCTGAAATTGAAGTGTATAATACACGGTTTTTCGGGATTCCGGGGTCCCGGAACAAAATTCTCCGAAAATCACATAGAAAGTTTCTCGGGTCAGATAAAGCGGCCACGAAAAGTTTGAGCACTAACGGCGACATTTGGGGTGCGGTGTGCGAAAACCAAAGATTCGCAAAACTCGGATTAACGTGAAAAATGTGTTAAAGCTCGTTATTTGAGGGTGAAATCGGACAGGTTAATTCCTGAAATGAGCTCGGACGCGTGATTGAAAAACAGGGAGAAAAAGAAACAGGGTCCGGTACGACCTTCCGAACGGCTGAAATTGAAGTGTATAATACACGGTTTTTCGGGATTCCGGGGCCCCGGAACAAAATTCTCCGGAAATCACATATAAAGTTCCTCGGGTCAGATAAAGCGGCCAAGCAAAATTTGAACACCAACGGAAGACATTTGGGGGTGCTAGTGTGCCACAAACCAGAATTCGCCGAAACTCGGATTATCGTGAAAAATGTGTTAAAGCTCGTTATTTGAGGCTGAAATCGAACAGGTTAATTCTTGAAATGAGCTCGGACGCGTGATTTAAAAACAGGGAGAAAAAGAAACATGGTTCGGTACGACCTTCCAAACGGCTGAAATTGAAGTATATATATAATACACGGTTTTTGAGGATTCCGGGGTCCCGGAACAAAATTTTCCGGATATCACATAGAAAGTTCCCCGGGTCAGATAAAGCGGCCACGCAAAATTTGAGCACCAACGGAAGACATTTGGGGGTGCTTGGTGTGCAAAACCGAAGATTCGCCGAAACTCGGATTATCGTGAAAAATGTGTTAAAGCTCGTTATTTGAGGTCAAATCGAACAGTTAATTCTTGAAATGAGATCAGACGCGTGATTGAAAAACAGGGAGAAAAAGAAACAGGGTATGGTACGACCTTCCGAACGGCTGAAATTGAAGTGTATAATACACGGTTTTTCGGGATTCCGGGGTCCCGGAACAAAATTCTCCGGAAATCACATAGAAAGTTTCTCGGGTCAGATAAAGCGGCCACGAAAAGTTTGAGCACTAACGGCAGACATTTGGGGGTGCCGGTGTGCCAGAAACCAGCATTCGCCGAAACTCGGATTAACGTGAAAAATGTGTTAAAGCTCGTTATTTGAGGGTGAAATCGGACAGGTTAATTCCTGAAATGAGCTCGGACGCGTGATTGAAAAACAGGGAGAAAAAGAAACAGGGTCCGGTACGACCTTCCGAACGGCTGAAATTGAAGTGTATAATACACGGTTTTTCGGGATTCCGGGGCCCCGGAACAAAATTCTCCGGAAATCACATAGAATGTTCCTCGGGTCAGATAAAGCGGCCACGCAAAATTTGAACACCAACGGAAGACATTTGGGGGTGCTAGTGTGCCACAAACCAGAATTCGCCGAAACTCGGATTATCGTGAAAAATGTGTTAAAGCTCGTTATTTGAGGCTGAAATCGAACAGGTTAATTCTTGAAATGAGCTCGGACGCGTGATTTAAAAACAGGGAGAAAAAGAAACATGGTTCGGTACGACCTTCCAAACGGCTGAAATTGAAGTATATAATACACGGTTTTTGAGGATTCCGGGGTCCCGGAAAAATTTTTTCCGGATATCACATAGAAAGTTCCCCGGGTCAGATAAAGCGGCCACGCAAAATTTGAGCACCAACGGAAGACATTTGGGGGTGCCGGTGTGCCACAAACCAGCATTCGCAGAAACTCGGATTATCGTGAAAAATGTGTTAAAACTCGTTATTTGAGGTCAAATCGAACAGTTAATTCTGAAATGAGCTCAGACGCGTGATTGAAAAACAGGGAGAAAAAGAAACAGGGTATGGTACGACCTTCCGAACGGCTCAAATTGAAGTGTATAATACACGGTTTTTCGGGATTCCGGGACCCCGGAACAAAATTCTCCGGAAATCACATAGAATATTCCTCGGGTCAGATAAAGCGGCTGTAACACCCCGTATTTTATTAAGTTGGATAAAATTCTTTTAATTGCTATTTTGAATTTAATTACATCTTTTAACGATTTATATATATATGCTTAGCTAATTAATTAATTTCATCATAATTCGATACGTTAATTTTAATAATCATTAATAAGTTTATTTAAAGTTAGTTCGAATTTATTGAAGTTAGTTCGGGTTTATTTATTTAATAATTTCCGTTTCTTTACGAGTCCTTATGAAAGTTGTTTTAAGTGAACCCGAGATGGATTTTGGGAACAAAACCGTCCAATTAGCTATTTTGAGCTTATTTCACTAAAATAGCAATTTTTATTAATATCCGTTAGTTTCGTAAAAATCGCTAATAATTCCGATTCAAGCTGATATCGTATTATTTCCGTTAACTAGCTGAGTTTAGTTTATTTTCACTCATTAAATTTATTTATTATTAATTCCGTTTTATTACTAAAACTTTTACTAAAAACCGATTTTATTAACTCGAGGCGGTTTTAAAAACGAACGAAATTACTTAACGATGAAGAAACGTACGTATAATTAGAAGCTAGCAAGCTAGCTGGTGTCTCGTTATTATTATTATTATTATTATTATTATTATTATTATTATTATTATTATTATTATTATTATTGTTGTTGATGTACCGTCCCCATCCCCTTAATTTTTCCCATTTTCTTCTTCTTCATTCGAAGTCAGCAACAACAACATCCCTACAACAACACAAAAATGGACCAAAGCACCATTTCGTCACCCCCAACCTCAGATCCCGTCCCATTTCTCAACCAAATTTAATAATTTTTACACCTTTAGCTTCCTCATTCCTTCCTCGTTCTTTTAAGGTAAGAAAGTCTCCTTTTTGTAGTGGTTTCGTCTTTCGCCGTCTTATAAAAGTGTCGTCTTTTAGCTTCTTTATTCCGTTTTCTTGCCCTTTTATGAAGGATTCGAAGACCCGGGGTGAGGCTCGTGCCTTGTGGACCATTTATTCGAAGAATAAGGGGCGTTTAAGGTAACACGATGGATGGTAATATTGATTAATTGTTATAGTATAATTTTATGAGTACTACTAATTTATGTCTCTAGTCTTAATTTTATTAATTTGTGAGATGGGTTGAGATTATTTTTGTCCAAGGCTTGTTATGTCGATAATCTTATATTTAAGTTAACAGCTTAAAGTTTTGAAGAGAATAGGGAGATAGTTGGTAAGACACATTTGGGACGATTGGTTCGGAGATGTTGGATTAATGTTATGAACCAAGAGTGTGGGGTAGTGGATTTGTTGCTGGTTAATGGATATTACGAACAAGGACTTTAGTGCTTAGAGCTTTCATATGTTACATCTTAAATTTGGTATCCAACATTATACGAGAACAATTGTTTGGCTTGAGATTGGGAATTTATCGGTTGAGATTGGATTTATGTGTTCCGTATTCTATTCCAATTTGTTGTTCCCTTTGACCTCGGCTTGTGGGTGAGTAGCTTAGAATTATACTCTAAATGTTGAGCAATTCCTTTAAGGGAATATTTGACAATATCGATATTGAAATTGAGATGGAAATCTGGTTACTATGGAGTATTATATTATGAGACGGAGTAATGAGTAGGACGGAGTAATGAGAGAGATGGGGTAGAGAGTTGAGATTGAATTAATTTTTGGGACGAGAGTGACTTTTATAAGGTTGGCCTGTTGTAGCCTAGCAAAGCACCGGCAAAGGCTAAGCATGGCCTGCCATGGCCTAGGCCGTGGCCTTTGGTCGTGCCTAGGCAAGGGCCTTTAGCTAAGTCGCGAGTTTGGGCCGTATCTATAAATTGTTTTGACGCTAGTTTGGTTTATTTAAAATATAATTAAATTAATTTCCGTCTCATATTTTATATAACGATAATTCGTTAATATCGTCCTTTCACATAATTATTTTAGGTGACTCATATGTGGTTGAAGATGAAGAGTAATTTTGGGTTTTAGAAGCTTTCTCAAGTTTATTGCTTGTCTCTTTGCTAGCTTAAGGTAACTATTCCGAGTTACTCGACGAATTAATGTCACATTAGTAGTTAATGTTGTGCTTGTTGTTTGTTAAGTGTTTAGGGATTGATAATGTGTTACTTTCGTTTTTCACATGATAGATATTAGAAATAGCATGAGAATAATATAGCGATAATTGTAATGTTGGATGATTATGCCGAAAACTGAGCCTTGGTCCCTTTGGCTGATTCGATATTGGTCAGCCGCAATTTAACCCGTACCTGTCGCAGGGCTGGGGTTGCGGGTAAAAATTCGGTTGGATGAAATTTTGAATGAATTAGATAATCGGCCTTTTTCTTGTTTTAGGCCATTTATTATATTTTTATTTCACATGTGTAGTTAATTGATTTGAGTAGCTTCTTATATTGTAGAAACGGCCCTAGATTCCCCTAAAGCCTTTAATATTGTTAAAATTGCTAGAATTGGAAGTTAGTATTGAATTCTTATTGAGGACACTGTTGGATTTGTATGCTGAATAGACAATTTTATAGCCTTTCACAGGATAGAATGTTAGAATTCATGTTGGTAAGTGGGACTTTTTGCCCTCTTATGGTTAAGTGGGTGTCTTAATTGACTTGTGTGGTGAGTCGTGTGTGGTGTGGGCTAAAGTATTCAAGCTGGGACTAGGTCCTAGGTGAGTATTTCGGCCTTCATCATAGATAGGTCTTTATAGTCTCTGACGAGTATATGTTCACTGCTTGATAGCCTTTGTGTTCCTGACTAGTGGATTTATATCCAAGTTGGGGCATGACCTCAGGTACTTATTTTGATAGTATGGGGTCAGCTTAAGTACTAGCCAACCCTTCGGTGGTGTCCTTAGGGTACTCACTTCACTTTGTTTTAAAAAAAAGTTGTGGGTCTTGGGTGCGGTGGTGTGTATCCGCATGTCTAGGTCTGCGCAGATTTTAGGCTAGGGTTGTGTTGTCTCTTGGCCATGTTTTCTTAATAGTAACCGCTGAGCCAAGATACCGGTTCGATTACCTTCCCTACCTCGTGGTATAGACTCGAGTTACAAAGTGACTATTGACCGTGCTAAGAACTTATGCCTGTCTTTGATATATTGCCCTTTCTTGTATGGTGATTCTATGAATCATAGAAGGTGAGATGCAAGCCGGCTATGGTTGATAGAGTTTGGATTCCTGGATGTCATGTGATTCACATGATAGTGTAGTATGAGTCGGTCTAGTTTTCACATGCTAGGACTATGTGTTGTTATATTGTTGTTCACATGATAAGCACGATTGTCTAGCATCTATATGCTAAGGCATTGTGTGATTCGTATTCATATTCTTATGTTTACATGTTCTATTAATTATGACATTTCGTGGCTGGGAGAACTCGGAGTTACTCCCCACTGACTGTGGCTTTCGTATTTGTATAAAATGCGAATGACAGGTAGGTGATGCATATATGGGGTACATGGACGAGCTAGCGAGCAAAGTAACCTTGGGACCTAGACTGGTTTTATTTCATTGTGACCCTTAAACTCTTTTTGTGTCACATACATTTTAGGGACATATGTCTCCCTCTTTTTCTTTGGTTTGTATCACTTTATTCTCGCAGCTTTAGCATAGTTATGTAAATTAGTCTGTTAGCATTTGCAGGTGTTGGCATCCTCCTTCTGGAAATGTTTGTGAATGGTTTAGAAATTTTTTTTAAAAATGACAGGTTTTAATTAGTTGAACCAATTACAAACATATCCTGTCAGTTTTTCTGTAGAATTACGTGTTTACTTTTCCGCAATAAATGAGGGTGTCACAGCGGCCACGCAAAATTTGAGCACCAACGGAAGAAATTTGGGGGTGCCGGTGTGCCACTAACCAGCATTCGCCGAAACTCGGATTATCGTGAAAAATGTATTAAAACTCGTTATTTGAGGCTAAAATCGAACAGGTTGATTCCTGAAATCGAACAGGTTGATTCCTGAAATGAATTCAGACGCGTGATTGAAAAACAGGGAGAAAAAGAAACAGGTTCCGGTACGACCTTCCGAACGGCTGAAATTGAAGTGTATAATACACGGTTTTTCGGGATTCCGAGGTCCCGGAACAAAATTCTCCGGAAATCACATAGAAAGTTTCTCGGGTCAGATAAAGCGGCCACGCAAAGTTTGAGCACTAACGGCAGACATTTGGGGGTGCCGGTGTGCGAAAACCAAAGATTCGCAAAACTCGGATCAACGTGAAAAATGTGTTAAAGCTCGTTATTTGAGGCTGAAATCGGACAGGTTAATTCCTGAAATGAGCTCGGACGCGTGATTGAAAAACAGGGAGAAAAAGAAACAGGGTATGGTACGACCTTCCGAACGGCTCAAATTGAAGTGTATAATACACGGTTTTTCGGGATTCCGGGACCCCGGAACAAAATTCTCCGGAAATCTTATAGAATATTCCTCGGGTCAGATAAAGCGGCCACGCAAAATTTGAGCACCAACGGAAGACATTTGGGGGTGCCGGTGTGCCACTAACCAGCATTCGCCGAAACTCGGATTATCGTGAAAAATGTATTAAAACTCGTTATTTGAGGCTAAAATCGAACAGGTTGATTCCTGAAATCGAACAGGTTGATTCCTGAAATGAGTTCAGACGCGTGATTGAAAAACAGGGAGAAAAAGAAACAGTTTTGCATTTACCTTCCGAACTACCAAATTGAAGTGTATAATACACGGTTTTGGATTCCGGTCCCGAACAAAATTCTCCGGAAATCACATAGAAAGTTTCTCGGGTCAGATAAAGCGGCCACGCAAAGTTTGAGCACTAACGGCAGACATTTGGGGGTGCCGGTGTGCCAGAAACCAGCATTCGCCGAAACTCGGATTAACGTCAAAAATGTGTTAAAGCTCGTTATTTGAGGCTGAAATCGGACAGGTTAATTCCTGAAATGAGCTCGGACGCGTGATTGAAAAACAGGGAGAAAAAGAAACAGTTCCGGTACGACCTTCCGAACGGCTGAAATTGAAGTGTATAATTCACGGTTTTTCGGGATTCTGGGGTCCCGGAACAAAATTCTCCGGAAATCACATATAAAGTTTCTCGGGTCAGATAAAGCGGCCACGCAAAGTTTGAGCACCAACGGAAGACATTTGGGGGTGCCGGTGTGCCAGAAACCAGCATTTGCCAAACCTCGGATTATTGTGAAAAATGTGTAAAAACTCGTTATTTGAAGCTGAAAACGAACAGGTTAATTCCTGAAATGAGCTCGGACGCGTGATTGAAAAACAGGGAGAGAAAGAAACAGGGACCGGTACGACTCTCTGAACGGCTGAAATTGAAGTGTATAATACACGGTTTTTTTGGATTTCGGGGTCCCGGAACAAAATTTTCCGGAAATCACATAGAAAGTTCCTCGGGTCAGATAAAGCTGCCACGCAAAATTTGAGTACCAACGAAAGACATTTGGGGATGCCGGTGTACCACAAACCAGCATTCGCCGAAACTCGGATTATCGTGAAAAATTTGATAAAGCTCGTTATTTGAGGCTGAAATCGAACAGGTTCGTTTCTGAAATGAGCTCGGACGCGTGATTGAAAACCACGGAGAAAAAGAAAAGAAACAGGGTCCGGTACGACCTTCCGAACGGCTGAAATTGAAGTGTATAATACACGGTATTTCGTGATTCCGGGGTCCCGGAACAAAATTCTCCGGAAATCACATATAAAGTTCCTCGGGTCTGATAAAGCGGCCACGCAAAATTTGAACACCAACGTAAGACATTTGGGGGTGCTTGTGCCTGAAACCAAAGATTCGCCGAAACTCGGATTATCGTGAATAATGTGTTAAAGCTCGTTAATTGAGGCTGAAATCGAACAGGTTAATTCTTGAAATGAGCTCAGATGCGTGATTGAAAAACAGGGAGAAAAAGAAACAGGGTCCTGACGACCTTCCGAACGGTTGAAATTGAAGTGTATAATACACGGTTTTTCGTGATTCCGGGGTCCCGAAACAAAATTCTCCGGAAATAACATATAAAGTTCCTCGGGTCAGATAAAACGGCCACGCAAAATTTGAGCACCAACGGAAGACATTTGGGGGTGCCGGTGTGCCAAAAACCAGCATTCGCCGAAACTCGGATTATCGTGAATAATGTGTTAAAGCTCGTTATTTGAGGCGGAAATCGAACAGGATAATTCTTGAAATGAGCTCAGACGCGTGATTGAAAACAAGGGAGAAAAAGAAACAGGGTCGGGTACGAACTTCCGAACGGCTGAAATTGAAGTGTATAATACACGGTTTTTCGGGATTCCGGGATCCCGGAAAAAAATTCTCCGGAAATCACATATAAAGTTCCTCGGGTCAGATAAAGCGGCCACGCAAAATTTGAGTACCAACGAAAGACATTTGGGGGTGCCGGTGTGTCACAAACCAGCATTCGGCGAAACTCGGATTATCGTGAAAAATTTGTTAAAGCTTGTTATTTGAGGCTGAAATCGAACAGGTTAATTTCTGAAATGAGCTCGGACGCGTGATTGAAAACCAAGGAGAAAAAGAAAAAGGGTCTGGTACGACCTTCCGAACGACTGAAATTGAAGTGTATAATACACGGTTTTTCGTGATCCCGGGGTGCCGAAACAAAATTCTCCGGAAATCACATATAAAGGTCCTCGGGTCAGATAAAGCGGCCACGCAAAATTTGAACACCAACGGAAGACATTTGGGGGTGCTTGGTGTGCCTGACAAACCAAAGATTCGCCGAAACTCGGATTATCGTGAATAATGTTTTAAAGCTCGTTATTTGAGGCTGAAATCGAACAGGTTAATTCTTGAATGAGCTCAGGCGCGTGATTGCAAAACAGGGAGAAAAAGAAACAGGGTCCGGTACGACCTTCCGAACGGCTGAAATTGAAGTGTATATAATACACGGTTTTTCGGGATTCCGGGATCCCGGAACAAAATTCTCCGGAAATCACATATAAAGTTCCTCGGGTCAGATAAAGCGGCCACGCAAAATTTGAACACCAACATAAGACATTTGGGGGTGCCAGTGTGCCACAAACCAGCATTCGCCGAAACTCGGATTATCGTGAATAATGTGTTAAAGCTCGTTATTTGAGGCTGAAATCGACCAGGTTAATTCTTGAAATGAGCTCAGACGCGTGTTTGAAAAACAGGGAGAAAAAGAAACAGGGTCGGGTACGAACTTCCGAACGGCCGAAATTGAAGTGTATAATACACGGTTTTTGATTCCGGTCCCTAACAAAATTCTCTGAAATCACATAGAAAGTTCCTCGGGTGCGACAAAGCGGCCACACAATATTTGAGCACCAACGGAAGACATTTGGGGTGCCGGTGTGCCTGAAACCAAAGATTCGCCGAAACTCGGATTATCGTGAAAAATGTGTTAAAGCTCGTTATTTGAGGCTGAACTCGAACAAAGTTAATTTACAAATGAGCTCGAACGCGTGATTCAAAAACAGGAGAAAAAGAAACAGGTCCCATTTACCTTCCGAACGGTGAAATTGAAGTGTATATAATACACGGTTTTTCGGGATTCCGGGGTCCCGGAACAAAATTCTCCGGAAATCACATATAAAGTTCCTCGGGGCAGATAAAGCGGCCACGCAAAATTTGAACACCAACGGAAGACATTTGGGGGTGCCGGTGTGCCACAAACCAGCATTCGCCGAAACTCGGATTATCGTGAATAATGTTTTAAAGCTCGTTATTTGAGGCTGAAATCGAACAGGTTAATTCTTGAAATGAGCTCAGACGCGTGATTGAAAAACAGGGAGAAAAAGAAACTGGGTCGGGTACGAACTTCCGAACGGCTGAAATTGAAGTGTATAATACACGGTTTTTCGGGATTCCGGGGTCCCAAAACAAAATTCTCCGGAAATCACATAGAAAGTTCCTCGAGTCATATAAAACGGCCACACAAAATTTGAGCACCAACGGAAGACATTTGGGGGTGCCGGTGTGCCAGAAACCAACATTTGCCGAAACTCGGATTATCGTGAAAAATGTGTAAAAACTCGTTATTTGAAGCTGAAAACGAACAGGTTAATTCCTGAAATGAGCTCTGACGCGTGATTGAAAAACAGGAAGAGAAAGAAACAGGGACCGGTGCGACCTTCCGAACGGCTCAAATTGAAGTGTATAATACACGGTTTTTTTGGATTTCGGGGTCCCGGAACAAAATTTTCCGGAAATCACATAGAAAGTTCCTCGGGTCAGATAAAGCGGCCACGCAAAATTTGAGTACCAACGAAAGACATTTGGGAGTGCCGGTGTGCCACAAACCAGCATTCGCCGAAACTCGGTTTATCGTGAAAAATTTGTTAAAGCTCGTTATTTGAGGCTGAAATCGAACAGGTTAATTCTGCAATGAGCTCAGACGCGTGATTGAAAACCAGGGAGAAAAAGAAACAGGGTCCGGTACGACCTTCCGAACGACTGAAATTGAAGTGTATAATACACGGTTTTTCCTGATTCCGGGGTCCCGGAACAAATTTCTCCGGATATCACATATAAAGTTCCTCGGGTCAGATAAGGCGGCCACGCAAAAATATAACACCAACGGAAGACATTTGGGGGTGCCGGTGTGCCACAAACCAGCATTCGCCGAAACTCGGATTATCGTGAATAATGTGTTAAAGCTCGTTATTTGAGGCTGAAATCGAACAGGTTAATTTTTGAAATGAGCTCGAACGCGTGATTGAAAAACAGGGAGAAAAAAAAACAGGGTCCGGTACGACCTTCCGAACGGCTGAAATTGAAGAGTATAATACACGGTTTTTTTGGATTTCGGGGTCGCGGAACAAAATTTTCCAGAAATCACATAGAAAGTTCCTCGGGCCAGATAAAGCGGCCACGCAAAATTTGAGTACCAACGAAAGACATTTGGGGGTGCCGGTGTGCCACAAACCAGTATTCGCCGAAACTCGGTTTATCGTGAAAAATTTGTTAAAGCTCGTTATTTGAGGCTGAAATCGAACACGTTAATTTCTGCAATGAGCTCGGGCGCGTGATTGAAAACCAGAGAGAAAAAGAAACAGGGTCCGGTGCGACCTTCCGAACGGCTGAAATTGAAGTGTATAAATACACGGTTTTTCCGGATTACGGGGTCCCGGAACAAAATTTTTCGGAAATCACATAGAAAGTTTCTCGGGTCAGACAAAGCGGCCACACAAAATTTGAGCACCGACGGAAGACATTTGGGGGTGCCGGTGTGCCACAAACCAGCATTAGCCGAAACTCGGATTATCGTGAAAAATGTGTTAAAGCTCGTTATTTGAGGCTGAAATCGCACAGGTTAATTTCTTAAATGAGCTCGGAAGCATGATTGAAAAACGGGGAGAAAAAGAAACAGGGTCCGGTACGACCTTCCGAACGGCTGAAATTGAAATGTATAATACACGGTTTTTCGTGATTCCGGGGTCCCGGAACAAAATTCTCCGGAAATCAAATATAAAGTTCCTCGGGTCAGATTAGGCGGTCACGCAAAATTTGAACACCAACGGAAGACATTTGGTGGTGCCGGTGTGCCACAAATCAGCATTCGTCGAAACTCGGATTATCGTGAATAATGTGTTAAAGCTCGTTATTTGAGGCTGAAATCGAACAGTTAATTCTTGAAATGAGCTCGACGCGTGATTGAAAAAAACAGGGAAAAAGAAATAGGGTCCTGTGCGACCTTCCGAACGGTTGAAATTGAAGTGTATAAATACACGGTTTTTCGGATTACGGGTCCGGAATAAAATTTTCCGGAAATCACATAGAAAGTTCTTCGGGTCAGACAAAGCGGCCACACAAAATTTGAGCACCGACGGAAGACATTTGGGGTGCCGGTGTGCCACAAACCAAGATTAGCCGAAAGTCGGATTATCGTGAAAAATGTGTTAAAGCTCGTTATTTGAGGTCAAATCGAACAGGTTAATTTAAAATGACCTCGGAAGCGTGATTGAAAAACAGAGAGAAAAAAGAAACAGTGGTCCTGACCTTCCGAACGGCTGAAATTGAAGTGTATAATACACGGTTTTTAGGATTCCGGTCCCGAACAAAATTCTCCTAAAACACATATAAAGTTCCTCGGGTCAGATAAAGCGGCCACGCAAAATTTGAGTACTAACGAAAGACATTTAGGGTGCCGGTGTGCCACAAACCAAATTCGCAAACTCGGTTTATCGTGAAAAATTTGTTAAAGCTCGTTTTTTAGGCCGAAATCGAACAAGTTAATTTACGCAATGAGCTCGGACACGTGATTGAAAACCAGGAGAAAAAGAAACAGGTCCGTTTACCTTCCGAACGGCTGAAATTGAAGTGTATAATACACGGTTTTCGTGATTAAAGTCCCGAACAAAATTCTCCGGAAATCACATATAAAGTTCCTCGGTCGGATAAAGCGGCCACGCAAAATTTGAACACCAACGGAAGAAATTTGGGGTGCTTGGTGTGCCTGAAACCAAAGATTCATTTAAAACTCGGATTATCGTGAATAATGTGTTAAAGCTCGTTATTTGAGGCTGAAATCGAACATGTTAATTCTTGAAATGAGCTCGGACGCGTGATTGAAAAACGGGGAGAAAAAGAAACGGGGTCGGGTACGAACTTCCGAACAACAAATTGAAGTGTATAATACACGGTTTTTTTGGATTTCGGGGTCTCGGAACAAAATTTTCCAGAAATCACATAGAAAGTTCCTCGGGTCAGATAAAGCGGCCACGCAAAATTTGAGTACCAACGAAAGACATTTGGGGGTGCCGGTGTGCCACAAACCAGTATTCGCCGAAACTCGGTTTATCGTGAAAAATTTGTTAAAGCTCGTTATTTGAGGCTGAAATCGAACACGTTAATTTCTGCAATGAGCTCGGACGCGTGATTGAAAACCAGGGAGAAAAAGAAACAGGGTCCGGTACGACCTTCCGAACGGCTGAAATTGAAGTGTATAATACACGGTTTTTCGTGATTCCGGGGTCCCGGAACAAAATTCTCCGGAAATCACATATAAAGTTCCTCGGGTCAGATAAGGCGGCCACGCAAAATTTGAACACCAACGGAAGACATTTGGTGGTGCCGGTGTGCCACAAATCAGCATTCGCCGAAATTCGGATTATCGTGAATAATGTGTTAAAGCTCGTTATTTGAGGCTGAAATCGAACAGGTTAATTCTTGAAATGAGCTCAGACGCGTGATTGAAAAACAGGGAGAAAAAGAAACAGGGTCCGGTGCGACCTTCCGAACGGCTGAAATTGAAGTGTATAAATACACGGTTTTTCCGGATTACGGGGTCCCGGAATAAAATTTTCCGGAAATCACATAGAAAGTTCCTCGGGTCAGACAAAGCGGCCACACAAAATTTGAGCACCGACGGAAGACATTTGGGGGTGCCGGTGTGCCACAAACCAGCATTAGCCGAAAGTCGGATTATCGTGAAAAATGTGTTAAAGCTCGTTATTTGAGGCTGAAATCGAACAGGTTAATTTCTGAAATGACCTCGGAAGCGTGATTGAAAAATAGAGAGAAAAAGAAACAGGGTCCGGTACGACCTTCCGAACGGCTGAAATTGAAGTGTATAATACACGGTTTTTCGGGATTCCGGGGTCCCGGAACAAAATTCTCCGGAAAACACATATAAAGTTCCTCGGGTCAGATAAAGCGGCCACGCAAAATTTGAGTACTAACGAAAGACATTTGGGGGTGCCGGTGTGCCACAAACCAGCATTCGCCGAAACTCGGTTTATCGTGAAAAATTTGTTAAAGCTCGTTTTTAGGTGAAAGCGAACAAGTTAATTTACGCAATGAGCTCGGACGCGTGATTGAAAAACCGGGAGAAAAAGAAACAGGGTCCTGTACGACCTTCCGAACTGCTGAAATTGAAGTGTATAATACACGGTTTTTAAGTGATTCCGGTCCCGAACAAAATTCTCCGGAAATCACATATAAAGTTCCTCGGGTCTGATAAAGCGGCCACGCAAAATTTGAACACCAACGGAAGACATTTGGGGGTGCTTGGTGTGCCACAAACCAAAGATTCATTTGAAACTCGGATTATCGTGAATAATGTGTTAAAGCTCGTTATTTGAGGCTGAAATCGAACAGGTTAATTCTTGAAATGAGCTCGGACGCGTGATTGAAAAACAGGAGAAAAAGAAACAGGTCGGTACAAACTTCCGAACGGCAAAATTGAAGTGTATAATACACGGTTTTTTTGATTTCGGGGTCCCGAACAAAATTTCCGAAATCACATAGAAAGTTTCTCGGGTCAGATAAAGCGGCCACGCAAAATTTGAGTACCAACGAAAGACATTTGGGGGTGCTTATGTGCCACAAACCAAGATTCGCGAAACTCGGTTTATCGTGAAAAATTTGTTAAAGCTCGTTATTTGAGGTCAAATCGAACACGTTAATTTACGCAATGAGCTCGGACGCGTGATTGAAAACCGGGAGAAAAAGAAACAGGGGGCCCGACGACCTTCCGAACTACTGAAATTGAAGTGTATAATACACGGTTTTGTGATTCCGGTCCCGAAACAAAATTCTCCGGAAATCACATATAAAGTTCCTCGGGTCAGATAAAGCGGCCACGCAAAATTTGAACACCAACGGAAGACATTTGGTGGTGCTTGGTGTGCCACAAATCGGATTCGCAAAACTCGGATTATCGTGAATAATGTGTTAAAGCTCGTTATTTGAGGCTGAAATCGAACAGGTTAATTCTTGAAATGAGCTCAGACGCGTGATTGAAAATAGGGAGAAAAAGAAACAGGGTCCGGTGCGACCTTCCGAACGGCTGAAATTGAAGTGTATAAATACACGGTTTTTCGGATTACGGGTCCCGAATAAAATTTTCCGGAAATCACATAGAAAGTTCCTCGGGTCAGACAAAGCGGCCACACAAAATTTGAGCACCGACGGAAGACATTTGGGGGTGCCGGTGTGCCACAAACCAGCATTAGCCGAAAGTCGGATTATCGTGAAAAATGTGTTAAAGCTCGTTATTTGAGGCTGAAATCGAACAGTTAATTTCTGAAATGACCTCGGAAGCGTGATTGAAAAACAGAGAGAAAAAGAAACAGGGTCCGGTACGACCTTCCGAACGGCTGAAATTGAAGTGTATAATACACGGTTTTTCGGGATTCCGGGGTCCCAGAACAAAATTCTCCGGAAAACACATATAAAGTTCCTCGGGTCAGATAAAGCGGCCACGCAAAATTTGAGTACTAACGAAAGACATTTAGGGGTGCCGGTGTGCCACAAACCAGCATTCGCCGAAACTCGGTTTATCGTGAAAAATTTGTTAAAGCTCGTTTTTTTAGGCTGAAATCGAACAAGTTAATTTCTCGCAATGAGCTCGGACGCGTGATTGAAAACCAGGGAAAAAGAAACAGGGTCCTGTTTACCTTCCGAACGGCTGAAATTGAAGTGTATAATACACGGTTTTTCGTGATTCCGGGGTCCCGGAACAAAATTCTCCGGAAATCACATATAAAGTTCCTCGGGTCAGATAAAGCGGCCACGCAAAATTTGAACACCAACGGAAGACATTTGGGGTGCTTGGTGTGCCTGAAACCAAAGATTCGCTTAAACTCGGATTATCGTGAATAATGTGTTAAAGCTCGTTATTTGAGGTCGAAATCGAACAGTTAATTCTTGAAATGAGCTCAGACGCGTGATTGAAAAACAGGGAGAAAAAGAAACAGGGTCGGGTACGAACTTCCGAACGGCTGAAATTGAAGTGTATAATACACGGTTTTTTTGGATTTCGGGGTCCCGGAACAAAATTTTCCAGAAATCACATAGAAAGTTCCTCGGGTCAGATAAAGCGGCCACGCAAAATTTGAGTACCAACGAAAGACATTTGGGGTGCTGCTTGGTGTGCCAAAACCAAAGATTCGCCGAAACTCGGTTTATCGTGAAAAATTTGTTAAAGCTCGTTATTTGAGGCTGAAATCGAACACGTTAATTTCTGCAATGAGCTCGGACGCGTGATTGAAAACCCGGGAGAAAAAGAAACAGAGTCCGGTACGACCTTCCGAACGGCTGAAATTGAAGTGTATAGTACACGGTTTTTCGTGATTCCGGGGTCCCGGAACAAAATTCTCCGGAAATCACATATAAAGTTCCTCGGGTCAGATAAGGCGGCCACGCAAAATTTGAACACCAACGGAAGACATTTGGTGGTGCCGGTGTGCCACAAATCAGCATTCGCCGAAACTCGGATTATCGTGAATAATGTGTTAAAGCTCGTTATTTGAGGCTGAAATCGAACAGGTTAATTCTTGAAATGAGCTCAGACGCGTGATTGAAAAACAGGGAGAAAAAGAAACAGGGTCCGGTGCGACCTTCCGAACGGCTGAAATTGAAGTGTATAAATACACGGTTTTTCCGGATTACGGGGTCCCGGAATAAAATTTTCCGGAAATCACATAGAAAGTTCTTCGGGTCAGACAAAGCGGCCACACAAAATTTGAGCACCGACGGAAGACATTTGGGGGTGCCGGTGTGCCACAAACCAGCATTAGCCGAAAGTCGGATTATCGTGAAAAATGTGTTAAAGCTCGTTATTTGAGGCTGAAATCGAACAGGTTAATTTCTGAAATGACCTCGGAAGCGTGATTGAAAAACAGAGAGAAAAAGAAACAGGGTCCGGTACGACCTTCCGAACGGCTGAAATTGAAGTGTATAATACACGGTTTTTCGGGATTCCGGGGTCCCGGAACAAAATTCTCCGGAAAACACATATAAAGTTCCTCGGGTCAGATAAAGCGGCCACGCAAAATTTGAGTACTAACGAAAGACATTTGGGGGTGCCGGTGTGCCACAAACCAGCATTCGCCGAAACTCGGTTTATCGTGAAAAATTTGTTAAAGCTCGTTTTTTTAGGCTGAAATCGAACAAGTTAATTTCTGCAATGAGCTCGGACGCGTGATTGAAAACCAAGGAGAAAAAGAAACAGGGTCCGGTACGACCTTCCGAACGGCTGAAATTGAAGTGTATAATACACGGTTTTTCGTGATTCCGGGGTCCCGGAACAAAATTCTCAGGAAATCACATATAAAGTTCCTCGGGTCAGATAAAGCGGCCACGCAAAATTTGAACACCAACGGAAGACATTTGAGGTGCTTGGTGTGCCAAAACCAAAGATTCACGAAACTCGGATTATCGTGAATAATGTGTTAAAGCTCGTTATTTGAGGTCAAATCGAACAGTTGATTCTTGAAATGAGCTTGGACGCGTGATTGAAAAACAGGGAGAAAAAGAAACAGGGTCGGGTACGAACTTCCGAACGGCTGAAATTGAAGTGTATAATACACGGTTTTTTGGGATTTCGGGGTCCCGGAACAAAATTTTCCAGAAATCACATCGAAAGTTTCTCGGGTCAGATAAAGCGGCCACGCAAAATTTGAGTACCAACGAAAGACATTTGGGGGTGCCGGTGTGCCACAAACCAGTATTCGCCGAAACTCGGTTTATCGTGAAAAATTTGTTAAAGCTCGTTATTTGAGGCTGAAATCGAACACGTTAATTTCTGCAATGAGCTCGGACGCGTGATTGAAAACCAGGGAGAAAAAGAAACAGGGCCCGGTACGACCTTCCGAACGGCTGAAATTGAAGTGTATAATACACGGTTTTTCGTGATTCCGGGGTCCCGAAACAAAATTCTCCGGAAATCACATATAAAGTTCCTCGGGTCAGATAAAGCGGCCACGCAAAATTTGAACACCAACGGAAGACATTTGGGGGTGCCGGTGTGCCACAAACCAAATTCGCAAAACTCCTGGATTATCTTGAATAATGTGTTAAAGCTCGTTATTTGAGGCTTTGAAATCGAACAGTTAATTCTTGAAATGAGCTCAGACGCGTGATTGAAAAACAGGGAGAAAAAGAAACGGGGTCCTAAAAAGTCGAACTTCCGAACGGCTAAAATTGAAGTGTATAAATACACGGTTTTTCCGGATTACGGTCCCTAATAAAATTTTCCGGAAATCACATAGAAAGTTCCTCGGGTCAGACAAAGCGGCCACGCAAAATTTGAACACCAACGGAAGACATTTGGGGGTGCGGTGTGCCTGACAAACCAAATTCGCCGAAACTCGGATTATCGTGAATAATGTGTTAAAGCTCGTTATTTGAGGTCAAATCGAACAGTTAATTCTTGAAATGAGCTCAGACGCGTGATTGAAAAACAGGGAGAAAAAGAAACAGGGTCGGGTACGAACTTCCGAACGGCTGAAATTGAAGTGTATAATACACGGTTTTTTTGGATTTCGGGGTCCCGGAACAAAATTTTCCAGAAATCACATAGAAAGTTCCTCGGGTCAGATAAAGCGGCCACGCAAAATTTGAGTACGAACGAAAGACATTTGGGGGTGCCGGTGTGCCACAAACCAGTATTCGCCGAAACTCGGTTTATCGTGAAAAATTTGTTAAAGCTCGTTATTTGAGGCTGAAATCGAACACGTTAATTTCTGCAATGAGCTCGGACGCGTGATTGAAAACCAGGGAGAAAAAGAAACAGGTCCTGCATTTACCTTCCGAACTACAAAATTGAAGTGTATAATACACGGTTTTTAAGATTCCGGTCTCGGAACAAAATTCTCCGGAAATCACATATAAAGTTCCTCGGGTCGATAAAGGCGGCCACGCAAAATTTGAACACCAACGGAAGACATTTGGTGGTGCCGGTGTGCCACAAATCAGCATTCGCCGAAACTCGGATTATCGTGAATAATGTGTTAAAGCTCGTTATTTGAGGCTGAAATCGAACAGGTTAATTCTTGAAATGAGCTCAGACGCGTGATTGAAAAACAAGGAGAAAAATAAACAGGGTCCGGTGCGACCTTCCGAACGGCTGAAATTGAAGTGTATAAATACACGGTTTTTCCAGATTACGGGGTCCCGGAATAAAATTTTCCGGAAATCACATAGAAAGTTCCTCCGGTCAGACAAAGCGGCCACACAAAATTTGAGCACCGACGGAAGACATTTGGGGGTGCCGGTGTGCCACAAACCAGCATTAGCCGAAAGTCGGATTATCGTGAAAATGTGTTAAAGCTCTTTATTTGAGGTTTGAAATCGAACAAAGTTAATTTAAAATGACCTCGGAAGCGTGATTGAAAAACAGAGAGAAAAAGAAATGGTCCCATTTACCTTCCGAACGGCCAAATTGAAGTGTATAATACACGGTTTTTCGGGATTCCGGTCCCGAACAAAATTCTCCTAAAACACATATAAAGTTCCTCGGGTCTGATAAAGCGGCCACGCAAAATTTGAACACCAACGGAAGACATTTGGGGGTGCCGGTGTGTCAGAAACCAACATTCGCCAAAACTCGGATTATCGTGAATAATGTGTTAAAGCTCGTTATTTGAGGTGAAATCGAACAGTTTAATTTCAAATGACCTCGGCGTGATTGAAAAACAGAGAGAAAAAGAAACAGGTCCTGCACGAACTTCCGAACACCAAATTGAAGTGTATAATACACGGTTTTTCCGGATTCCGGTCCCGAAAAAAATTCTACGGAAATCACATAGAAAGTTCCTCGGGTCAGATAAAACGGCCACGCAAAATTTGAGCACCAACGGAAGACATTTGGGGGTGCCGGTGTGCCAGAAACCAACATTCGCCGAAACTCGGATTATCGTGAAAATGTGTAAAAACTCGTTATTTGAAGCCGAAACGAACAGTTAATTCCTGAAATGAGCTCGGACACGTGATTGAAAAACAGGGAGAGAAAGAAACAGGGACCGGTACGACCTTCCGAACGGTTGAAATAATACACGGTTGTTTTGGATTTCGGGGTCCCGGAACAAAATTTTCCGGAAATCAAATAGAAAGTTCCTCGGGTCAGATAAAGCGGCCACGCAAAATTTGAGTTCCAACGAAAGACATTTGGGGGTGCCGGTGTGCCACAAACAAGCATTCGCCGAAACTCGGTTTATCGTGAAAAATTTGTTAAAGCTCGTTATTTGAGGTCAAATCGAACAGTTAATTTCTCGCAATGAGCTCGGACGCGTGATTGAAAACCAGGAGAAAAAGAAACAAGGTCCTGACGACCTTCCGAACAGCTGAAATTGAAGTGTATAATACACGGTTTTTCGTGATTCCGGGGTCCCGAACAAAATTCTCCTGAAATCACATATAAAGTTCCTCGGGTCAGATAAGGAGGCCACGCAAAATTTGAACACCAACGGAAGACATTTGGGGGTGCCGGTGTGCAACAAATCAGCATTCGCCGAAACTCGGATTATCGTGAATAATGTGTTAAAGCTCGTTATTTGAGGCTGAAATCGAACAGGTTAATTCTTGAAATGAGCTCAGACGCGTGATTGAAAAACAGGGAGAAAAAGAAACAGGGTCCGGTGCGACCTTCCGAACGGCTGAAATTGAAGTGTATAAATACACGGTTTTTCCGGATTACGGGGTCCCGGAATAAAATTTTCCGGAAATCACATAGAAAGTTCCTCGGGTCAGACAAAGCGGCCACACAAAATTTGAGCACCGACGGAAGACATTTGGGGGTGGCGGTGTGCCACAAACCAGCATTAGCCGAAACTCGGATTATCGTGAAAAATGTGTTAAAGCTCGTTATTTGAGGCTGAAATCGAACAGGTTAATTTCTGAAATGACCTCGGAAGCGTGATTGAAAAACAGAGAGAAAAAGAAACAGGGTCCGGTACGACCTTCCGAACGGCTGAAATTGAAGTGTATAATACACGGTTTTCTGATTCCGGTCCCGAACAAAATTCTCCGGAAAACACATATAATGTTCCTCGGGTCAGATAAAGCGGCCACGCAAAATTTGAACACCAACGGAAGACATTTGGGGGTGCGGTGTGTCGTAAACCAACATTCGCCGAAACTCGGATTATCGTGAATAATGTGTTAAAGCTCGTTATTTGAGGCTGAAATCGAACAGGTTAATTTCTGAAATGACCTCGGAAGCGTGATTGAAAAACAGAGAGAAAAAGAAACAGGGTCCGGTACGAACTTCCGAACGGCTGAAATTGAAGTGTATAATACACGGTTTTTCCGGATTCCGGGGTCCCGAAAAAAAATTCTACGGAAATCACATAGAAAGTTCCTCGGGTCAGATAAAACGGCCACGCAAAATTTGAGCACCAACGGAAGACATTTGGGGGTGCCGGTGTGCCAGAAACCAACATTCGCCGAAACTCGGATTATCGTGAAAAATGTGTAAAAACTCGTTATTTGAAGCTGAAAACGAACAGGTTAATTCTGAAATGAGCTCGGACACGTGATTGAAAAACAGGAGAGAAAGAAACAGGGACCGGTTTACCTTCCGAACGGCTGAAATTGAAGTGTATAATACACGGTTGTTTTGGATTTCGGGGTCCCGGAACAAAATTTTCCGGAAATCACATAGAAAGTTCCTCGGGTCAGATAAAGCGGCCACGCAAAATTTGAGTTCCAACGAAAGACATTTGGGGGTGCCGGGGTGCCACAAACAAGCATTCGCCGAAACTCGGTTTATCGTGAAAAATTTGTTAAAGCTCGTTATTTGAGGCTGAAATCGAACAGGTTAATTTCTGCAATGAGCTCGGACGCGTGATTGAAAACCAGGGAGAAAAAGAAACAAGGTCCTGCGACCTTCCCGAACGGCCGAAAATTGAAGTGTATAATACACGGTTTTTCGTGATTCCGGGGTCCCGGAACAAAATTCTCCGGAAATCACATATAAAGTTCCTCGGGTCAGATAAGGAGGCCACGCAAAATTTGAACACCAACGGAAGACATTTGGGGGTGCCGGTGTGCAACAAATCAGCATTCGCCGAAACTCGGATTATCGTGAATAATGTGTTAAAGCTCGTTATTTGAGGCTGAAATCGAACAGGTTAATTCTTGAAATGAGCTCAGACGCGTGATTGAAAAACAGGGAGAAAAAGAAACAGGTCCTGTGCGACCTTCCGAACGGTGAAAATTGAAGTGTATAAATACACGGTTTTTCCGGATTACGGGTCCCTAAATAAAATTTTCCGGAAATCACATAGAAAGTTCCTCGGGTCAGACAAAGCGGCCACACAAAATTTGAGCACCGACGGAAGACATTTGGGGTGCCGGTGTGCCAAAACCAAAGATTAGCCGAAACTCTGGATTATCGTGAAAAATGTGTTAAAGCTCGTTATTTGAGGTGAAATCGAACAGTTAATTTAAAATGACCTCGGAAGCGTGATTGAAAAACAGAGAGAAAAAGAAACAGGTCCTGACGACCTTCCGAACGGGCATGAAATTGAAGTGTATAATACACGGTTTTTCGGATTCCGGTCCGAACAAAATTCTCCGGAAAACACATATAAAGTTCCTCGGGTCAGATAAAGCGGCCACGCAAAATTTGAACACCAACGGAAGACATTTGGGGGTGCCGGTGTGTCAGAAACCAACATTCGCCGAAACTCGGATTATCGTGAATAATGTGTTAAAGCTCGTTATTTGAGGTCAAATCGAACAGTTAATTTAAAATGACCTCGGAAGCGTGATTGAAAACAGAGAGAAAAAGAAACAGTGGTCCGATTTAACTTCCGAACGGCAAAAATTGAAGTGTATAATACACGGTTTTTCCGGATTAAAGGTCCCGAAAAAAATTCTACGGAAATCACATAGAAAGTTCCTCGGGTCAGATAAAACGGCCACGCAAAATTTGAGCACCAACGGAAGACATTTGGGGGTGCCGGTGTGCCAGAAACCAACATTCGCCGAAACTCGGATTATCGTGAAAAATGTGTAAAAACTCGTTATTTGAAGCTGAAAACGAACAGGTTAATTCCTGAAATGAGCTCGGACACGTGATTGAAAAACAGGGAGAGAAAGAAACAGGGACCGGTACGACCTTCCGAACGGTTGAAATTGAAGTGTATAATACACGGTTGTTTTGGATTTCGGGGTCCCGGAACAAAATTTTCCGGAAATCACATAGAAAGTTCCTCGGGTCAGATAAAGCGGCCACGCAAAATTTGAGTTCCAACGAAAGACATTTGGGGGTGCCGGTGTGCCACAAACCAGCATTCGCCGAAACTCGGTTTATCGTGAAAAATTTGTTAAAGCTCGTTATTTGAGGCTGAAATCGAACAGGTTAATTTCTGCAATGAGCTCGGACGCGTGATTGAAAACCAGGGAGAAAAAGAAACAAGGTCCGGTACGACCTTCCGAACGGCTGAAATTGAAGTGTATAATACACGGTTTTTCGTGATTCCGGGGTCCCGGAACAAAATTCTCCGGAAATCACATATAAAGTTCCTCGGGTCAGATAAGGAGGCCACGCAAAATTTGAACACCAACGGAAGACATTTGGGGGTGCCGTTGTGCCTGAACCAAAGATTCGCCGAAACTCGGATTATCGTGAATAATGTGTTAAAGCTCGTTATTTGAGGCTGAAATCGAACAGTTAATTTCGCAATGAGCTCGGACGCGTGATTGAAAACCAGGGAGAAAAAGAAACAGGGTCCTGACGACGACCTTCCGAACGGGCCGAAATTGAAATGTATAATACACGGTTTTTAAGTGATTCCGGTCCCTAACAAAATTCTCCGGAAATCAAATATAAAGTTCCTCGGGTCAGATTAGGCGGCCACGCAAAATTAGAACACCAACGGAAGACATTTGGGGTGTGCGGTGTGCCACAAATCAAAGATTCAAAAACTCGGATTATCGTGAATAATGTGTTAAAGCTCGTTATTTGAGGCTGAAATCGAACAGGTTAATTCTTGAAATGAGCTCAGACGCGTGATTGAAAACCAGGGAGAAAAAGAAACAGGGTCGGGTAAGAACTTCCGAACGGCTGAAATTGAAGTATATAATACACGGTTTTTCGGGATTAGGTCCCAAACAAAATTTTCCTAAATCACATAGAAAGTTCCTCGGGTCAGATAAAACGGACACGCAAAATTTGAGCACCAACGGAAGACATTTGGGGGTGTCGGTGTGCGAAAACCAACATTCGCCGAAACTCGGATTATCGTGAAAAATGTGTAAAAACTCGTTATTTGAAGTCGAAAACGAATGTGTTAATTCCCGAAATGAGTTCGGACGCGTGATTGAAAACCAGGAGAAAAGAAACAGTCGTCCGACCTTCCGAACGGGTGAAATTGAAGTGTATAATACACGGTTTTTCGTGATTCCGGTCCCGAACAAAATTTTCCGAAATCACATAGAAAGTTCCTCGGGTCGAATAAAGCGGCCACGCAAAATTTGAGTTCCAACGAAAGACATTTGGGGTGCCGGGTGCCACAAACAAGCATTCGCAAACTCTCGGTTTATCGTGAAAAATTTGTTAAAGCTCGTTATTTGAGGTCAAATCGAACAGTTAATTTCTCGAATGAGCTCGGACGCGTGATTGAAAAATAGGGAGAAAAAGAAACAAGGTCCGACGACCTTCCGAACAGTAAAATTGAAGTGTATAATACACGGTTTTTCGTGATTCCGGGTCCGGAACAAAATTCTCCTAAATCACATATAAAGTTCCTCGGGTCAGATAAGGAGGCCACGCAAAATTTGAACACCAACGGAAGACATTTGGGGGTGCTTGGTGTGCAACAAATCGAAGATTCGCCGAAACTCGGATTATCGTGAAAAATGTGTTAAAGCTCGTTATTTGAGGTGAAATCGAACAGGTTGATTCCTGAAATGAGCTCGGACGCGTGATTGAAAAACAGGAGAAAAAGAAACAGGTCCTATGCGACCTTCCGAACGGCTAAAATTGAAGTGTATAAATACACGGTTTTTCCGGATTACGGGGTCCCTAATAAAATTTTCCTAAATCACATAGAAAGTTCCTCGGGTCAGACAAAGCGGCCACACAAAATTTGAGCACCGACGGAAGACATTTGGGGGTGCTGGTGTACCTAAAACCAAAGATTCGCAAAACTCGGATTATCGTGAATAATGTGTTAAAGCTCGTTATTTGAGGTCAAATCGAACAGTTAATTCTTGAAATGAGCTCAGACGCGTGATTGAAAACCAGGGAGAAAAAGAAACAGGGTCGGGTAAGAACTTCCGAACGGCTGAAATTGAAGTATATAATACACGGTTTTTCGGATTAGGGTCCCGAAACAAAATTTTCCGGAAATCACATAGAAAGTTCCTCGGTCGATAAAACGGACACGCAAAATTTGAGCACCAACGGAAGACATTTGGGGGTGTCGGTGTGCGAAAACCAACATTCGCCGAAACTCGGATTATCGTGAAAAATGTGTAAAAACTCGTTATTTGAAGTCAAAACAACAAAGTTAATTCCTGAAATGAGTTCGACGCGTGATTGAAAACCAGGGAGAAAAGAAACAGGTCCGGTCGACCTTCCGAACGGCTGAAATTGAAGTGTATAATACACGGTTTTGTGATTCCGTCCCGGAACAAAATTTTCCTAAATCACATAGAAAGTTACTCAGGTCAGATAAAGCGGCCACGCAAAATTTGAGTTCCAACGAAAGACATTTGGGGGTGCTTGGGTGCCACAAACAAGCATTCGCAAACCTCGGTTTATCGTGAAAATTTGTTAAAGCTCGTTATTTGAGGTTTGAAATCGAACAGGTTAATTTACGCAATGAGCTCGGACGCGTGATTGAAAAATAGGGAGAAAAAGAAACAAGGTCCTGATGACGACCTTCCGAACTACCGAAATTGAAGTGTATAATACACGGTTTTTCGTGATTCCGGTCCCGAACAAAATTCTCCGGAAATCACATATAAAGTTCCTCGGTCGAGATAAGGAGGCCACGCAAAATTTGAACACCAACGGAAGACATTTGGGGTGCTTGTGCAACAAATCAAAGATTCGCAAACTCGGATTATCGTGAATAATGTGTTAAAGCTCGTTATTTGAGGCTGAAATCGAACAGTTAATTCTTGAAATGAGCTCGGAGACGCGTGATTGAAAAACGGGAGAAAAAGAAACAGTCCGGTCCGACCTTCCGAACGGTTTGAAATTGAAGTGTATAAATACACGGTTTTTCCGGATTACGGGTCCCGAATAAAATTTTCCGGAAATCACATAGAAAGTTCCTCGGGTCAGACAAAGCGGCCACACAAAATTTGAGCACCGACGGAAGACATTTGGGGGTGCCGGTGTGCCACAAACCAGCATTAGCCGAAACTCGGATTATCGTGAAAAATGTGTTAAAGCTCGTTATTTGAGGCTGAAATCGAACAGGTTAATTTCTGAAATGACCTCGGAAGCGTGATTGAAAAACAGAGAGAAAAAGAAACAGGTCCGGTACGACCTTCCGAACGGCTGAAATTGAAGTGTATAATACACGGTTTTTCGGGATTCCAGGTCCCTAACAAAATTCTCCGAAAACACATATAAAGTTCCTCGGGTCAGATAAAGCGGCCACGCAAAATTTGAACACCAACGGAAGACATTTGGGGGTGCCGGTGTGTCAGAAACCAACATTCGCCGAAACTCGGATTATCGTGAATAATGTGTTAAAGCTCGTTATTTGAGGTCAAATCGAAACAGTTAATTTCAAATGACCTCGGAAGCGTGATTGAAAAACAGAGAGAAAAAGAAACAGGGTCCGGTACGAACTTCCGAACGGCTGAAATTGAAGTGTATAATACACGGTTTTTCCGGATTCCGGGGTCCCGAAAAAAAATTCTACGGAAATCACATAGAAAGTTCCTCGGGTCAGATAAAACGGCCACGCAAAATTTGAGCACCAACGGAAGACATTTGGGGGTGCCGGTGTGCCAGAAACCAACATTCGCCGAAACTCGGATTATCGTGAAAAATGTGTAAAAACTCGTTATTTGAAGTCGAAACGAACAGTTAATTCCTGAAATGAGCTCGGACACGTGATTGAAAAACAGGGAGAGAAAGAAACAGGGACCGGTACGACCTTCCGAACGGTTGAAATTGAAGTGTATAATACACGGTTGTTTTGGATTTCGGGGTCCCGGAACAAAATTTTCCGGAAATCACATAGAAAGTTCCTCGGGTCAGATAAAGCGGCCACGCAAAATTTGAGTTCCAACGAAAGACATTTGGGGGTGCCGGTGTGCCACAAACAAGCATTCGCCGAAACTCGGTTTATCGTGAAAAATTTGTTAAAGCTCGTTATTTGAGGCTGAAATCGAACAGGTTAATTTCTGCAATGAGCTCGGACGCGTGATTGAAAACCAGGGAGAAAAAGAAACAAGGTCCGGTACGACCTTCCGAACGGCTGAAATTGAAGTGTATAATACACGGTTTTTCGTGATTCCGGGGTCCCGGAACAAAATTCTCCGGAAATCACATATAAAGTTCCTCGGGTCAGATAAGGAGGCCACGCAAAATTTGAACACCAACGGAAGACATTTGGGGGTGCCGGTGTGCCACAAACCAGCATTCGCCGAAACTCGGATTATCGTGAATAATGTGTTAAAGCTCGTTATTTGAGGCTGAAATCGAACAGTTAATTTCGCAATGAGCTCGGACGCGTGATTGAAAACCAGGAGAAAAAGAAACGAGGTCCGTACGACCTTCCGAACTACCAAAATTGAAATGTATAATACACGGTTTTCGTGATTCCGGTCCCTTAACAAAATTCTCCGGAAATCAAATATAAAGTTCCTCGGGTCAGATTAGGCGGCCACGCAAAATTAGAACACCAACGGAAGACATTTGGGGTGCTTGGGTGTGCCACAAATCAAAGATTCGCGAAACTCGGATTATCGTGAATAATGTGTTAAAGCTCGTTATTTGAGGTCAAATCGAACAGGTTAATTCTTGAAATGAGCTCGACGCGTGATTGAAAACCAGGAGAAAAAGAAACAGTCGGGTAAGAACTTCCGAACGGCCAAAATTGAAGTATATAATACGGTTTTGGGATTAGGGTCCCGAAACAAAATTTTCCGGAAATCACATAGAAAGTTCCTCGGGTCAGATAAAACGGACACGCAAAATTTGAGCACCAACGGAAGACATTTGGGGGTGTCGGTGTGCGAAACCAACATTCGCGAAACTCGATTATCGTGAAAAATGTGTAAAAACTCGTTATTTGAAGTCAAACGAACGTTAATTCCTGAAATGAGTTCGGACGCGTGATTGAAAACCAGGAGAAAAAAACAGGTCCGTCCGACCTTCCGAACGGCTGAAATTGAAGTGTATAATACACGGTTTTTCGTGATTCCGGTCCCTGAACAAAATTCTCCTGAAATCACATATAAAGTTCCTCGGGTCAGATAAAGCGGCCACGCAAAATTTGAACACCAACGGAAGACATTTGGGGGTGCCGGTGTGCCACAAACCAGCATTCGCCGAAACTCGGATTATCGTGAATAATGTGTTAAAGCTCGTTATTTGAGGCTGAAATCGAACAGGTTAATTCTTGAAATGAGCTCAGACGCGTGATTGAAAAACAGGGAGAAAAAGAAACAGGTCCTGCGACCTTCCAAACGGTTTGAAATTGAAGTGTATAAATACACGGTTTTTCCGGATTACGGGGTCCCTAATAAAATTTTCCTTAAAATCACATAGAAAGTTCCTCGGGTCAGACAAAGCGGCCACACAAAATTTGAGCACCGACGGAAGACATTTGGGGGTGCCGGTGTGCCACAAACCAGCATTAGCCGAAAGTCGGATTATCGTGAAAAATGTGTTAAACCTCTTTATTTGAGGCTGAAATCGAACAGGTTAATTTCTGAAATGACCTCGGAAGCGTGATTGAAAAACAGAGAGAAAAAGAAACAGGGTCCGGTACGACCTTCCGAACGGCTGAAATTGAAGTGTATAATACACGGTTTTTCGGGATTCCGGGGTCCCGGAACAAAATTCTCCGGAAAACACATATAAAGTTCCTCGGGTCAGATAAAGCGGCCACGCAAAATTTGAACACCAACGGAAGACATTTGGGGGTGCCGGTGTGTCAGAAACCAACATTCGCCGAAACTCGGATTATCGTGAATAATGTGTTAAAGCTCGTTATTTGAGGCTGAAATCGAACAGGTTAATTTCTGAAATGACCTCGGAAGCGTGATTGAAAAACAGAGAGAAAAAGAAACAGGGTCCGGTACGAACTTCCGAACGGCTGAAATTGAAGTGTATAATACACGGTTTTTCCGGATTCCGGGGTCCCGAAAAAAAATTCTACGGAAATCACATAGAAAGTTCCTCGGGTCAGATAAAACGGCCACGCAAAATTTGAGCACCAACGGAAGACATTTGGGGGTGCCGGTGTGCCAGAAACCAACATTCGCCGAAACTCGGATTATCGTGAAAAATGTGTAAAAACTCGTTATTTGAAGCTGAAAACGAACAGGTTAATTCCTGAAATGAGCTCGGACACGTGATTGAAAAACAGGGAGAGAAAGAAACAGGGACCGGTACGACCTTCCGAACGGTTGAAATTGAAGTGTATAATACACGGTTGTTTTGGATTTCGGGGTCCCGGAACAAAATTTTCCGGAAATCACATAGAAAGTTCCTCGGGTCAGATAAAGCGGCCACGCAAAATTTGAGTTCCAACGAAAGACATTTGGGGGTGCTTGGTGTGCCACAAACCAAAGATTCGCGAAACTCGGTTTATCGTGAAAAATTTGTTAAAGCACGTTATTTGAGGTCAAATCGAACAGTTAATTTCTCGCAATGAGCTCGGATGCGTGATTGAAAACCAGGGAGAAAAAGAAACAAGGTCCTGTCGACCTTCCGAACGGGTTTGAATTGAAGTGTATAATACACGGTTTTCGTGATTCCGGGTCCCGAACAAAATTCTCCGGAAATCACATATAAAGTTCCTCGGGTCAGATAAGGAGGCCACGCAAAATTTGAACACCATCGGAAGACATTTGGGGGTGCCGTTGTGCCACAAACCAGCATTCGCCGAAACTCGGATTATCGTGAATAATGTGTTAAAGCTCGTTATTTGAGGCTGAAATCGAACAAGTTAATTCTTGAAATGAGCTCAGACGCGTGATTGAAAAATAGGGAGAAAAAGAAACAGGGTCCGGTGCGACCTTCCGAACGGCTGAAATTGAAGTTTATAAATACACGGTTTTTCCGGATTACGGGGTCCCGGAACAAAATTTTCCGGAAATCACATAGAAAGTTCCTCGGGTCAGACAAAGCGGCCACACAAAATTTGAGCACCGACGAAAGACATTTGGGGGTGCCGGTGTGCCACAAACCAGCATTAGCCGAAACTCGGATTATCGTGAAAAATGTGTTAAAGCTCGTTATTTGAGGCTGAAATCGAACAGGTTAATTCTTGAAATGAGCTCAGACGCGTGATTGAAAAACAGGGAGAAAAAGAAACAGGGTCGGGTACGAACTTCCGAACGGCTGAAATTGAAGTGTATAATACACGGTTTTTCGGGATTCCGGGGTCCCGAAACAAAATTCTACGGAAATCGCATAGAAAGTTCCTCGGGTCAGATAAAACGGCCACGCAAAATTTGAGCACCAACGGAAGACATTTGGGGGTGCCGGTGTGCCAGAAACCAACATTCGCTGAAACTCGGTTTATCGTGAATAATGTGTTAAAGCTCGTTATTTGAGGCTGAAATCGAACAGGTTAATTCTTGAAATGAGCTCAGACGCGTGATTGAAAAACAGGGAGAAAAAGAAACAGGGTCGGGTACGAACTTCCGAACGGCTGAAATTGAAGTGTATAATACACGGTTTTTTTGGATTTCGGGGTCCCGGAACAAAATTTTCCAGAAATCACATAGAAAGTTCCTCGGGTCAGATAAAGCGGCCACGCAAAATTTGAGTACCAACGAAAGACATTTGGGGGTGCCGGTGTGCCACAAACCAGTATTCGCCGAAACTCGGTTTATCGTGAAAAATTTGTTAAAGCTCGTTATTTGAGGCTGAAATCGAACACGTTAATTTCTGCAATGAGCTCGGACGCGTGATTGAAAACCAGGAGAAAAAGAAACAGGGTCCGTCGACCTTCCGAACGGTGAAATTGAAATGTATAATACACGGTTTTTCGTGATTAGGGTTCCGAACAAAATTCTCCTGAAATCACATATAAAGTTCCTCGGGTCAGATAAGGCGGCCACGCAAAATTTGAACACCAACGGAAGACATTTGGGGGTGCCGGTGTGCCACAAATCAGCATTCGCCGAAACTCGGATTATCGTGAATGATGTGTTAAAGCTCGTTATTTGAGGCTGAAATCGAACAGGTTAATTTCTGCAATGAGCTCGGACGCGTGATTGAAAACCAGGGAGAAAAAGAAACAGGGTCCGGTACGACCTTCCGAACGGCTGAAATTGAAATGTATAATACACGGTTTTTCGTGATTCCGGGGTCCCGGAACAAAATTCTCCGGAAATCAAATATAAAGTTCCTCGGGTCAGATTAGGCGGCCACGCAAAATTAGAACACCAACGGAAGACATTTGGGGGTGCCGGTGTGCCACAAATCAGCATTCGCCGAAACTCGGATTATCGTGAATAATGTGTTAAAGCTCGTTATTTGAGGCTGAAATCGAACAGGTTAATTCTTGAAATGAGCTCAGACGCGTGATTGAAAACCAGGGAGAAAAAGAAACAGGGTCGGGTAAGAACTTCCGAACGGCTGAAATTGAAGTATATAATACACGGTTTTTCGGGATTCCGGGGTCCCGAAACAAAATTTTCCGGAAATCACATAGAAAGTTCCTCGGGTCAGATAAAACGGACACGCAAAATTTGAGCACCAACGGAAGACATTTGGGGGTGTCGGTGTGCCAGAAACCAACATTCGCCGAAACTCGGATTATCGTGAAAAATGTGTAAAAACTCGTTATTTGAAGCTGAAAACGAACAGGTTAATTCCTGAAATGAGTTCGGACGCGTGATTGAAAACCAGGGAGAAAAGAAACAGGGTCCGGTACGACCTTCCGAACGGCTGAAATTGAAGTGTATAATACACGGTTTTTCGTGATTCCGGGGTCCCGGAACAAAATTCTCCGGAAATCACATATAAAGTTCCTCGGGTCAGATAAAGCGGCCACGCAAAATTTGAACACCAACGGAAGACATTTGGGGGTGCCGGTGTGCCACAAACCAGCATTCGCCGAAACTCGGATTATCGTGAATAATGTGTTAAAGCTCGTTATTTGAGGCTGAAATCGAACAGGTTAATTCTTGAAATGAGCTCAGACGCGTGATTGAAAAACAGGGAGAAAAAGAAACAGGGTCGGGTACGAACTTCCGAACGGCTGAAATTGAAGTGTATAATACACGGTTTTTTTGGATTTCGGGGTCCCGGAACAAAATTTTCCAGAAATCACATAGAAAGTTTCTCGGGTCAGATAAAGCGGCCACGCAAAATTTGAGTACCAACGAAAGACATTTGGGGGTGCTTGGTGTGCCTAAACCAAGATTCGCCGAAACTCGGCTTATCGTGAAAAATTTGTTAAAGCTCGTTATTTGAGGCTGAAATCGAACACGTTAATTTCTGCAATGAGCTCGGACGCGTGATTGAAAACCAGGGAGAAAAAGAAAAAGGGCCCGGTACGACCTTCCGAACGGCTGAAATTGAAGTGTATAATACACGGTTTTTCGTGATCCCGGGGTCCCGAAACAAAATTCTCCGGAAATCACATATAAAGTTCCTCGGGTCAGATAAAGCGGCCACGCAAAATTTGAACACCAACGGAAGACATTTGGGGGTGCCGGTGTGCCACAAACCAGCATTCGCCGAAACTCGGATTATCGTGAATAATGTGTTAAAGCTCGTTATTTGAGGCTGAAATCGAACAGCTTAATTCTTGAAATGAGCTGAGACGCGTGATTGGAAAACAGGGAGAAAAAGAAACAGGGTCGGGTTCGAACTTCCGAGGCTGAAATTGAAGTGTATAATACACGGTTTTTCGGGATTCCGGGGTCCCGAAACAAAATTCTCCGGAAATCACATAGAAAGTTCCTCGGGTCAGATAAAACGGCCACACAAAATTTGAGCACCAACGGAAGACATTTGGGGGTGCCGGTGTGCCAGAAACTAACATTCGCCGAAACTCGGATTATCGTGAAAAATGTGTAAAAACTCGTTATTTGAAGCTGAAAACGAACAGGTTAATTCCTGAAATGAGCTCTGGCGCGTGATTGAAAAACAGGGAGAGAAAGAAACAGGTACCGGTACGACCTTCCGAACGGCTCAAATTGAAGTGTATAATACACGGTTTTTTTGGATTTCGGGGTCCCGGAACAAAATTTTCCGGAAATCACATAGAAAGTTCCTCGGGTCAGATAAAGCGGCCACGCAAAATTTGAGTACCAACGAAAGACATTTGGGGGTGCCGGTGTGCCAGAAACCAACATTCGTCGAAACTCGGATTATCGTGAAAAATGTGTAAAAACTCGTTATTTGAAGCTGAAAACGAACAGGTTAATTCCTGAAATGAGCTCTGACGCGTGATTGAAAAACAGGGAGAGAAAGAAACAGGGACCGGTACGACCTTCCGAACGGCTCAAATTGAAGTGTATATAATACACGGTTTTTTTGGATTTCGGGGTCCCGGAACAAAATTTTCCGGAAATCACATAGAAAGTTCCTCGGGTCAGATAAAGCGGCCACGCAAAATTTGAGTACTAACGAAAGACATTTGGGGGTGCCGGTGTGCCACAAACCAGCATTCGCCGAAACTCGGTTTATCGTGAAAAATTTGTTAAAGCTCGTTTTTTTAGGCTGAAATCGAACAAGTTAATTTCTGCAATGAGCTCGGACGCGTGATTGAAAACCAGGGAGAAAAAGAAACAGGGTCCGGTACGACCTTCCGAACGGCTGAAATTGAAGTGTATAATACACGGTTTTTCGGGATTCCGGGGTCCCGGAACAAAATTCTCCGGAAATCACATATAAAGTTCCTCGGGTCTGATAAAGCGGCCACGCAAAATTTGAACACCAACGGAAGACATTTGGGGGTGCCGGTGTGCCACAAACCAGCATTCGCCGAAACTCGGATTATCGTGAATAATGTGTTAAAGCTCGTTATTTGAGGCTGAAATCGAACAGGTTAATTCCTGAAATGAGTTCGGACGCGTGATTGAAAAACAGGGAGAGAAAGAAACAGGGTCGGGTACGAACTTCCGAACGGCTGAAATTGAAGTGTATATATAATACACGGTTTTTCGGGATTCCGGGGTCCCGGAACAAAATTCTCCGGAAATCACATGTAAAGTTCCTCGGGTCAGATAAAGCGGCCACGCAAAATTTGAACACCAACGGAAGACATTTGGGGGTGCCGGTGTGCCACAAACCAAAGATTCGCCAAACTCGGATTATCGTGAATAATGTGTTAAAGCTCGTTATTTGAGGGTGAAATCGAACAGGTTAATTCTTGAAATGAGCTCGGACGCGTGATTGGAAAACAGGGAGAAAAAGAAACAGGGTCGGGTACGAACTTCCGAGGCTGAAATTGAAGTGTATAATACACGGTTTTTCGGGATTCCGGGGTCCCGAAACAAAATTCTCCGGAAATCACATAGAAAGTTCCTCGGGTCAGATAAAACGGCCACACAAAATTTGAGCACCAACGGAAGACATTTGGGGGTGCCGTTGTGCCAGAAACCAACATTCGCCGAAACTCGGTTTATCGTGAAAAATGTGTTAAAGCTCGTTATTTGAGGCTGAAATCGAACAGGTTAATTCTTGAAATGAGCTCAGACGCGTGATTGGAAAACAGGGAGAAAAAGAAACAGGGTCGGGTACGAACTTCCGAGGCTGAAATTGAAGTGTATAATACACGGTTTTTCGGGATTCCGGGGTCCCGAAACAAAATTCTCCGGAAATCACATAGAAAGTTCCTCGGGTCAGATAAAACGGCCACACAAAATTTGAGCACCAACGGAAGACATTTGGGGGTGCCGTTGTGCCAGAAACCAACATTCGCCGAAACTCGGATTATCGTGAAAAATGTGTAAAAACTCGTTATTTGAAGCTGAAAACGAACAGGTTAATTCCTGAAATGAGCTCTGGCGCGTGATTGAAAAACAGGGAGAGAAAGAAACAGGTACCGGTACGACCTTCCGAACGGCTCAAATTGAAGTGTATAATACACGGTTTTTTTGGATTTCGGGGTCCCGGAACAAAATTTTCCGGAAATCACATAGAAAGTTCCTCGGGTCAGATAAAGCGGCCACGCAAAATTTGAGTACCAACGAAAGACATTTGGGGGTGCCGGTGTGCCAGAAACCAACATTCGCCGAAACTCGGATTATCGTGAAAATGTGTAAAAACTCGTTATTTGAAGCTGAAAACGAACAGGTTAATTCCCGAAATGAGCTCTGACGCGTGATTGAAAAACAGGGAGAGAAAGAAACAGGGACCGGTACGACCTTCCGAACGGCTCAAATTGAAGTGTATATAATACACGGTTTTTTTGATTTTCGGGGTCCCTGAAAAAATTTTCCTAAATCACATAGAAAGTTCCTCGGGTCAGATAAAGCGGCCACGCAAAATTTGAGTACTAACGAAAGACATTTGGGGGTGCGGTGTGCCACAAACCAAATTCGCGAAACTCGGTTTATCGTGAAAAATTTGTTAAAGCTCGTTTTTTTAGGTGAAATCGAACAAGTTAATTTACGCAATGAGCTCGGACGCGTGATTGAAAAACAGGAGAAAAAGAAACAGGTCCGGTACGACCTTCCGAACGGCTGAAATTGAAGTGTATGATACACGGTTTTTCGTGATTCCGGTCCCGAACAAAATTCTCCGAAATCACATATAAAGTTCCTCGGGTCGATATAAGCGGCCACGCAAAATTTGAACACCAACGGAAGACATTTGGGGGTGCTTGGTGTGCCAAAACCAAAGATTCGCCAAACTCGGATTATCGTGAATAATGTGTTAAAGCTCGTTATTTGAGGCTGAAATCGAACAGGTTAATTCTTGAAATGAGCTCAGACGCGTGATTGAAAAACAGGGAGAAAAAGAAACAGGGTCGGGTACGAACTTCCGAACGGCTGAAATTGAAGTGTATAATACACGGTTTTTTTGGATTTCGGGGTCCCGGAACAAAATTTTCCAGAAATCACATAGAAAGTTTCTCGGGTCAGATAAAGCGGCCACGCAAAATTTGAGTACCAACGAAAGACATTTGGGGGTGCCGGTGTGCCACAAACCAGTATTCGCCGAAACTCGGTTTATCGTGAAAAATTTGTTAAAGCTCGTTATTTGAGGCTGAAATCGAACACGTTAATTTCTGCAATGAGCTCGGACGCGTGATTGAAAACCAGGGAGAAAAAGAAACAGAGCCCGGTACGACCTTCCGAACGGCTGAAATTGAAGTGTATAATACACGGTTTTTCGTGATCCCGGGGTCCCGAAACAAAATTCTCCGGAAATCACATATAAAGTTCCTCGGGTCAGATAAAGCGGCCACGCAAAATTTGAACACCAACGGAAGACATTTGGGGTGCTTGGTGTGCCACAAACCAAAGATTCGCCGAAACTCGGATTATCTTGAATAATGTGTTAAAGCTTGTTATTTGAGGTCAAATCGAACAGTTAATTCTTGAAATGAGCTCGGACGCGTGATTGAAAAAAGGGAGAAAAAGAAACAGGGTCGGGTACGAACTTCCGAACTAATTTGAAATTGAAGTGTATAATACACGGTTTTTTTTGATTTCGGGGTCCGGAACAAAATTTTCAAAATCACATCGAAAGTTTCCCGGTCGGATAAAGCGGCCACGCAAAATTTGAGTACCAACGAAAGACATTTGGGGTGCTTAGGTGTGCCACAAACCAGGATTCGCCGAAACTCGGTTTATCGTGAAAAATTTGTTAAAGCTCGTTATTTGAGGCTGAAATCGAACAGGTTAATTCTTGAAATGAGCTCAGACGCGTGATTGAAAAACAGGGAGAAAAAGAAACAGGGTCCGGTGCGACCTTCCGAACGGCTGAAATTGAAGTGTATAAATACACGGTTTTTCCGGATTACGGGGTCCCGGAATAAAATTTTCCTGAAATCACATAGAAAGTTCCTCGGTCGGACAAAGCGGCCACACAAAATTTGAGCACCGACGGAAGACATTTGGGGTGCCGGTGTGCCTAAACCAAAGATTAGCCGAAAGTCGGATTATCGTGAAAAATGTGTTAAAGCTCGTTATTTGAGGTTTGAAATCGAACAGGTTAATTTAAAATGAACTCGGACGCGTGATTGAAAGCCAGGAGAAAAAGAAACAGGGTCCTAGTTTACCTTCCGAACGGCCGAAATTGAAGTGTATAATACACGGTTTTTCGTGATTCCGGTCCCGAACAAAATTCTCCGGAAATCACATATAAAGTTCCTCGGGTCAGATAAGGCGGCCACGCAAAATTTGAACACCAACGGAAGACATTTGGTGGTGCCGGTGTGCCACAAACCAGCATTCGCCGAAACTCGGATTATCGTGAATAATGTGTTAAAGCTCGTTATTTGAGGCCGAAATCGAACAGGTTGATTCTTGAAATGAGCTCGGACGCGTGATTGAAAAACGAGGAGAAAAAGAAACAGGTCCGGTACGACCTTCCGAACGGCTAAAATTGAAGTGTATAAATACACGGTTTTTCCGGATTACGGGTCCCTAATAAAATTTTCCGGAAATCACATAGAAAGTTCCTCGGGTCAGACAAAGCGGCCACACAAAATTTGAGCACCGACGGAAGACATTTGGGGGTGCTTGGTGTGCCTAAACCGGATTAGGCGAAAGTCGGATTATCGTGAAAAATGTGTTAAAGCTCGTTATTTGAGGTCAAATCGAACGGGTTAATTTAAAATGACCTCGGACGCGTGATTGAAAACCAAGGAGAAAAAGAAACAGGGTCCGGTACGACCTTCCGAACGGCTGAAATTGAAGTGTATAATACACGGTTTTTCGTGATTCCCGGGTCCCGAAACAAAATTCTCCGGAAATCACATATAAAGTTCCTCGGGTCAGATAAAGCGGCCACGCAAAATTTGAACACCAACGGAAGACATTTGGGGTGCTTGGTGTGCCACAAACCAAAGATTCGCCGAAACTCGGATTATCTTGAAAAATGTGTTAAAGCTCGTTATTTGAGGTGAAATCGAACAGTTAATTCTTGAAATGAGCTCGGACGCGTGATTGAAAAACAGGAGAAAAAGAAACAGGTCGGGTACGAACTTCCGAACTAATGAAATTGAAGTGTATAATACACGGTTTTTTTGGATTTCGGGGTCCCGGAACAAAATTATCCAGAAATCACATAGAAAGTTCCTCGGGTCAGATAAAGCGGCCACGCAAAATTTGAGTACCAACGAAGACATTTGGGGGTGCCGGTGTGCCACAAACCAGTATTCGCCGAAACTCGGTTTATCGTAAAAAATTTGTTAAAGCTCGTTATTTGAGGCTGAAATCGAACACGTTAATTTCTGCAATGAGCTCGGACGCATGATTGAAAACCAGGGAGAAAAAGAAACAGGGGCCGTGCGACCTTCCGAACAGTTTGAAATTGAAGTGTATAATACACTGTTTTTTATGATTCGGTCCCGAACAAAATTCTCCGGAAATCACATATAAAGTTCCTCGGGTCAGATAAGGCGGCCACGCAAAATTTGAACACCAACGGAAGACATTTGGTGGTGCCGGTGTGCCACAAATCAGCATTCGCCGAAACTCGGATTATCGTGAATAATGTGTTAAAGCTCGTTATTTGAGGCTGAAATCGAACAGGTTAATTCTTGAAATGAGCTCAGACGCGTGATTGAAAAACAGGAGAAAAAGAAACAGGTCCGGTGCGACCTTCCGAACGGCCAAATTGAAGTGTATAAATACACGGTTTTTCGGATTCGGGGTCCCTAATAAAATTTTCCGGAAATCACATAGAAAGTTCCTCGGGTCAGACAAAGCGGCCACACAAAATTTGAGCACCGACGGAAGACATTTGGGGGTGCCGGTGTGCCACAAACCAGCATTAGCCGAAAGTCGGATTATCGTGAAAAATGTGTTAAAGCTCGTTATTTGAGGCTGAAATCGAACAGGTTAATTTCTGAAATGACCTCGGACGCGTGATTGAAAACCAGGAAGAAAAAGAAACAGGGTCCGGTACGACCTTCCGAACGGCTGAAATTGAAGTGTATAATACACGGTTTTTCGTGATTCCGGGGTCCCGGAACAAAATTCTCCGGAAATCACATATAAAGTTCCTCGGGTCAGATAAGGCGGCCACGCAAAATTTGAACACCAACGGAAGACATTTGGTGGTGCCGGTGTGCCACAAATCAGCATTCGCCGAAACTCGGATTATCGTGAATAATGTGTTAAAGCTCGTTATTTGAGGCTGAAATCGAACAGGTTAATTCTTGCAATGAGATCGGACGCGTGATTGAAAACCAAGGAGAAAAAGAAACAGGGTCCGGTGCGACCTTCTGAACGGCTGAAATTGAAGTGTATAAATACACGGTTTTTCCGGATTACGGGGTCCCGGAACAAAATTCTCCGGAAATCACATATAAAGTTCCTCGGGTCAGACAAAGCGGCCACACAAAATTTGAGCACCGACGGAAGACATTTGGGGGTGCCGGTGTGCCACAAACCAGCATTAGCCGAAAGTCGGATTATCGTGAAAAATGTGTTAAAGCTCGTTATTTGAGGCTGAAATCGAACAGTTTAATTTAAAATGACCTCGGAAGCGTGATTGAAAACAGAGAGAAAAAGAAACAGGGTCCTGTTTACCTTCCGAACGGCTGAAATTGAAGTGTATAATACACGGTTTTTCGGGATTCCGGGGTCCCGGAACAAAATTCTCCGGAAAACACATATAAAGTTCCTCGGGTCAGATAAAGCGGCCACGCAAAATTTGAGTACTAACGAAAGACATTTAGGGGTGCCGGTGTGCCACAAACCAGCATTCGCCGAAACTCGGTTTATCGTGAAAAATTTATTAAAGCTCGTTTTTTTAGGCTGAAATCGAACAAGTTAATTTCTGCAATGAGCTCGGACGCGTGATTGAAAACCAGGGAGAAAAAGAAACAGGGTCCGGTACGACCTTCCGAACGGCTGAAATTGAAGTGTATAATACACGGTTTTTCGTGATTCCGGGGTCCCGGAACAAAATTCTCCGAAAATCACATATAAAGTTCATCGGGTCAGATAAAGCGGCCACGCAAAATTTGAACACCAACGGAAGACATTTGGGGGTGCCGGTGTGCCACAAACCAGCATTCGCCGAAACTCGGATTATCTTGAATAATGTGTTAAAGCTCGTTATTTGAGGCTGAAATCGAACAGGTTAATTCTTGAAATGAGCTCAGACGCGTGATTGAAAAACAGGGAGAAAAAGAAACAGGGTCGGGTACGAACTTCCGAACGGCTGAAATTGAAGTATATAATACACGGTTTTTTTGGATTTCGGGGTCCCGGAACAAAATTTTTCAAAAATCACATAGAAAGTTCCTCGGGTCAGATAAAGCGGCCACGCAAAATTTTAGTACCAACGAAAGACATTTGGGGGTGCCGGTGTGCCACAAACCAGTATTCGCCGAAACTCGGTTTATCGTGAAAAATTTGTTAAAGCTCGTTATTTGAGGCTGAAATCGAACAGGTTAATTCTTGAAATGAGCTCAGACGCGTGATTGAAAAACAGGGAGAAAAAGAAACAGTCCTGCGACCTTCCGAACAGGCTGAAATTGAAGTGTATAATACACGGTTTTTCGTGATTAAAGGTCCCTAACAAAATTCTCCGGAAATCACATATAAAGTTCCTCGGGTCAGATAAGGAGGCCACGCAAAATTTGAACACCAACGGATGACATTTGGGGTGCTTGATGTACCACAAACCAAGATTCGCCGAAACTCGGATTATCGTGAATAATGTGTTAAAGCTCGTTATTTGAGGCTGAAATCGAACAGGTTAATTCTTGAAATGAGCTCAGACGCGTGATTGAAAAATAGGGAGAAAAAGAAACAGGGTCCGGTGCGACCTTCCGAACGGCTGAAATGGTGTCGGTATGCCATAAACCAGCATTCGTCGAACCTCGGATAATCGTGAAAATGGATTAATGCTCGTTATTTGAGGCTGAATCGAATAGTTTAACTCCTGAAATGACCTCGAACGCGTGATTGAAAAACCGGGAGAAAAAGAAACTGGGTCTGGTACGACCTCTCGAGCGGTTCAAATTGAAGTGTATAATACACGGTTTATCGGGATTCCAGGGTCACGGAACAAAATTCTCCGGAAATCACATGGAAAGTTCCTCGGGTTAGATAAAGCGTCTAGGAAAAATTTAAGTAGCAACAGAAGACATTTTGGGTTGCCGGTAATGGGCTTAATATTTTAATTTGATATATTTATAAAACTTAAAACTCACAAATTACCCAGTTTGTGGTCATAGTATATACTCCCTCCTATTCTACATAATTGTCCCAGTTTTTATTTCCGTTTATTCACAATAATGTCCCATTGTCCTTTTTTGATAAACTTTTATACTTATTTTAATCCCTACAATCCACAACAATACCCCACCTTAGCCCCACAACAATACTTATTTTAATCACTTCACTTCATAACAATATTTATTTTAATCACTCCACCCACAATAATACCCTCACAATAGCTTTCATCTCTCCAATTACCTTACTACACCACAATACTTTACGTTATTTAACTCATTTTCTTAAATCTTGTGCCATTTGAACCATGGGACAATTATATCTATGTATGATAAAAAATTTATTGACTTTAAACGAATTATTCCTGGTTAAAACCTTTATGGAGAACTTTAGTGGTTTAGCCATTAACTTAAAATTTTGTAAAATTGCAAGCAAATTCCTGCTAGATTAAATTATTGAACTTGCTTTTAAAAGATAATGCGCACTTATTTTATCGAAATTTCACCAATTAACATTTTGGTTATTCTTGTTTGTTGACAAATTGCAATAACGAGTCACGACTCACGATGGTCGACAAAATCCAAATTCATACGGAGTATGTCTTCAATCTTCAGAAATTAATAAATTATTGTAGCATTAATTTAAGTTGATAAAGACATTGGTGAATGTACATGATTGAGTATACTAAAATTTAGTTATACTTGTATTAAAAAATAAAATAGGTTAGTGGTAACGTTAAAGGAAAAATGTAGGAACAAGCATATAAATTTTCACAATGTTAAAATTTAAAAAAGAAATGGCAAAATTGAGTTTTAGACGTCTGAAATAAAGACGGAGAAAATGTGGTGAGTTTATAATACTCCGTATAAAGTTGTTCTAGTAACTTAATATTTATCAAAAAATTTGCTCATATTTTATCATTATTAATGGGTTACTTTTGGTCGGTGTTAAATTTCAGACGAATAAGTCCGTGTTAAAGAGAGTTACGGAAACGAAATAAGCATATTGATATTTAAGTAAGAAGCAAATAAGAAGACAATAATAATTTGCATGAGATAGAGTGGATGAGGGGATGATACGTAGTTGATCCGACGGACGTGTGTCACAACTCACATGCAACACGATTTCAAAAGCAAACAACTTATTCATGTCAACAGTCTGAAAACAAGACTATTTATTATACATATATAAAATAAATGAATATTCATCTTTTTTTCCCACACTCAAATTTTCAAATGGAATTAGTTTTGCGAGCAGTAGTAGTAATTGGATTTTATACAAAATCGCAAAATATTTAGCATGGACTTAGGAATGATATTAAAAGTGGGTATTATTAAGAGTCTGATGTTAACATCAGCCGAGGTATCCTAATTTAGTGTGAGTTACTTGGTAGTTGTTTGGCTTAGCATTTACAAATATTCAAACCAGAATTATATATGTTAAAACGCTGTAAAAATGTTAGTATAAATAAATAATTAAAAAGAGTATTGGGGAATGAAGCAGGAGGAGGAGGTGGATGATCCGATGTTGTTGCAAGTGTTTGTGGGGGATTGTTTGGTGGATATGAATATGGGTGGCCTCCTAATGGAGGACACGGTTTCACTTTCACCCCCCCGAATCAGAATGCAACTCATCTGAATTCAATCAACATCATACTCACATTACTCCTGCTCCCAACAACACCAAGCGCCCTAGAAGGCTTCCTCATCAATCTCAGAATCATATTATTGCTGAACGTCGACGTCGTCAAAACCTTAGTCAGCGTTTTATCGCTCTCTCTGCTCTTATTCCCGGTCTCAAAAAGATGGATAAAACATGGGTTCTTGGTGAGGCTATAACCCATATGAAACAACTCAAAGAAAGAGTGAAGATCCTGGAGGAAGACAAAGCTAAGAGAGCGGTTGAATCAGTTGTGGTGGTCCAAAGATCTCGGGTATTAGTAGTCGAAAATGAAAGCAGTCACAGTAGTGGTGGTGGTGTAACCCAAACCCAAACCCATGATGAGCAGCAATTCCCTCAAGTCGAAGCTCGGTTTTCTAATACAAGTGTGTACTGTTGATCAAGGTTCATTGTGAGATGCAAATCGGGGTTCTGTCCAAGATTGAAAATATTCATCTTTCGGTCACAAACACCTGTAGCATGCCATTTAACAGCAACACTCTCGACATTACCATCATCACTCGGCTACTTTTCTTTTCTCCTTTACTTAGACTCAGACACAAATTCTATGTTAGTTTTCCGTAACAATGTCATTTTTTGTTCTACAGATGGAACCAGATTTCGACATGGAACCTCACCAAGTTGTTGACAATATACGATCCATCTTTTAAATGCAAGACTCTTAGGATCTCTTAATGCAAATAAATTAATAAATGGTGTGTGCCTTTTCTAGTAGTTCACTTAAAATAAAGTGTTACGCAGCTTTGTATGTAGAGTGGTCGGTCATTTTAGTGTACGTCATGGAACATTCATCCTCATCAGTACTTGTGTAATAAATAATTCAACACAGTACATTTTGTTGTTCCAAAAACATCAATTTTCCACACATACATTCAAAATTATCAAACCAAAGTGCAATTAAAAGGCGTAACTGCAATTGTCGAGCACACGCTTTAATTATTGCAACATAAAATTTGTGACATACATCAACTTAAACGCTGTTTAATATCTGCTCCAGGATGTAGAGATTGCAATCCCCTTTGTTTTTACTTCAAATTCTTCACTTATGGGAATTCAAAATCTAACTAAACAATACACGGGATGACAGCACTACAACTCTTGAAAACATACAAGAATTAGCTGAACAAGGTCCAGGATGGTAGGACGAGAAGTCGAGAACTAGGGTACCTCCCAAAAACTACACCTAATATTGTCGTGTTGGACGCACATTCCGGCGTAATTAGTAATTTGACCAACCAATCTACTATTTTCATGTGTTTGCTAACACCCACCACAACCATCACCGTCCAATACCCTTCCTTCACTGCTAAAAACTGACCCTCGATCATGGTAGAGAGCAGGGGCGCTCCCCAATTTATTATAATTGTTGAAAAACAAATAAGAAAAGAGAGTGGCAAGGGCATGTAACTATGTAAGCCTAAAATAAGGGACAATTGAAAATAGAGAGATACTAACGACAAGTCCACTTCAGAAGGACGGTAGGCCCGTAATAAAACTGTGACGGCAGAGTGGATGGGCTGGTCCCTTTGAAGCAGCAGCCCATTATACAACTTGGAGTTATTGTTCAAGTTGGACCACGTAACACAAGGAATTCTCAATCCGATCGTATCCAACAATCACCAATTTTGTATGTTGTTGCTCAAAAAAACTGTAAATAGAGATGTAGGTAAAATTATTTATAGAGAGTAAGGCATCTTCTTATCGGTTGAAAGAAGCGGAGCTGAACTGAAATGAAGTGAACAGAGCTTAGTTAAACTGAATGAAGTTGAGCTGAGTTGAACTGAATGAAGCTGAGTTGAATTGAATGCAGCTAAAGTAAGAGTTAATTTGTGAAGAGATGAACCGAGCTGAATTAAACTAAATAGAGCTGCATTAAACTGAACTGAATAGAGCTGAACTAAACTAAAATGAGATAAAATTAAGTTAGAAAGAGTAGAGGCCTGAGTTCCCCTAGAGTAACTTTTCTCTTTAATCTCTACCTACAAAATACACATTAATACAAGAAAACATTTGATAGAGGCAAAGCTATTATTCAAGCTAAGTTCATTTAAAAAATACCTCTCTTATAAAATCCTTCCCTTGTACAACTTTCTTGTTAATAATAAAAAGTACTAATTTTTTTATTATAAAAACTTTAATCCTAATTAAACCTTCTTTATGGTTGTACTTACTATGTGTTCGTAAAAAATAAAATCTACAAAAAAAGGTTTCCACGGTTATTTGAAAACAAAAAATAGTAAATTTCTTAAAGATAATCAAATGCTATTTATCTTACACCTAACACTTATATATTGATTACACCTAGCATACATGATTAGTACAAACTATTTACCCTATAGATAAATTTGCTTATTTATTAACATTTCCTTAAGTAAATTTTCTTCCTCAAATTTTGTTGGTATATACACATAAGGTTTTGACATTGTCATAAATAATCATATATTTAATTTACTTTCAAAAGGGCATTATGCAAAATATTCAACAACTACAAGCAGGTTTCCTACTTTCATAAGGGCATAGGCAGGGGCGAGGCCACTAAGGTCTTCGGTGTCGCAGCCGCTACACCAAAGGCGAAAAATTTGGTTAGAATTTTGTGATTTGCTACACCAAAATTTACTACTTTCACACTAATTATCTATACATTTTACCTTGAGTATATATTTTGCTACACCGAAATCAAAATCCTGGACTCGCCACGGGGCATAGGATAAGCATGCATCATACATCTTGCACACCTAGGTGTTACACTTTGCACTTTTCCTAAGACACTTTTCTAGCTTATTTATCTCACCTAACACTTATATATTTGTGTACTTACACCTAGCATACATGATTAGTACAAACTATTTACATTTAGGCACGTTAGTAATTATTTAGGCATAGGTTAACCCTTATTATGAATAAAATTATACAAGAAAGCATTTGATAAAAACCTATTTTTATTCATAATATTTTTTATTTGGGCATGTTAGTAATTATTTGGTGAATAAAAATAGGTTTTTTAAAAATATTATTCAAAATTATAATAATACCAAATCAAATCGAAATCGGTGTATTTGGTGAAAGCCAAATCCGATTGGTACATAGTTGCATACATAACTGACTCGATCTTAATTAAAAGAACTTCATTTTGCATAAACGTCTTCTTGTTACGTAAAGTTGCATAGTTGATTACTGATTAAACTGTCATAATGTGAATTGTTACCTAAAAGTCCAAGACTCCAAGTATCCAACCAAAACTAATACTCCCTCCAAGTTTGATCAATCTTCCCTATTTCTCTTTTGAGCTTATTTTCTTATCTTCCCCTTTCCTTTTTTGGTTATCTTTTATTCATTATTTATTCATCCTCTCTCCTAAAAAGTCAACAATTTTCCCTACTTTATCCTACTTTATTCATTTTTTATCCATTATTTATTCTTTATTATTTTCTCTCTCCACAACTCACACTACTTTATCCATTTTTTATTGTTTTCCTTATTTTTGGTGCAAAAAGTAAAAGGGAGGATTGAAAAAACTTGGAGGGAGTATGATCCTCTGTAAACAAGTGTAAACTGTAAAGCCTATTGAAAACAAAGATCATTTCTTTTACGAATGTCCCTTGATTAGGTCTGTCATCCAAGACCTGAACATTATTAGTTTCAACGAGTTTTTGTCAAATTATGATACTATTACAAGTCAAAGTTTTCTAACGAAACTTAATTATCTCAAGGATTTAATTCCAAAAGATGACTTTATAAAGATTATTTTTATTTGGTGGAATGCATGGTTCCATAGAAATGATATTATATTTAATAATGTTAATTTAAGTATTAGCAAACTTATTACTTTATGTAATAATAGCACTAAGACATGGAATGTGACTAGATTTAAGGATCTCAACAATCCCGAGGTAGAAGAGTCAGCTAGAAACAATTCTAGTAAGGAAGATATTTGGTGGGAAAAACCTACAAACGGTTTCCTAAAGCTAAATTTTGACGGATCGAGAATAAAAGGTAATAAAGCTGCTTTAGGATATTCTATAAGAGATCACAATGGTAAAGTCGTTTTGTTGGGAGCAAAAAAGTGCGGATCCAATAGTATCCTTGTTGCGGAAGCACTTGCTTTAAAAGAAGGTATTTTAGCAGCTAAATAATTAGGAATCTCAAAGTTAATTGTGGAGGGTGATAACTTATGTGTTATTAACTCGATTAGTCTTGGCAAATTCCGTGGGAAATTTCTAGTATTATCGAGGATGTGAAATTAGACCTTTTTTTTCGATGAAGTGATAATTAAACATTCTTTAAATGAAGCCAAAAGGTTCTTGACTTCATGGCTTGATTGGACATGTCCAACTCTTTCGAGATGGTTTGATAAATGGTGAACTTACCTCCTCATTCGAAAGGATGAGATAGGTTGTCTCTGCTAGAGGATCAACCTAGTTTTCTTACCTAAAAAAAAAAAAAAAAAAAAAAAAAAAAAAAAAAACTGTAAAGCCTATTTAAGTCGATTATTTTGCTATACGTCTCAAATGTTTTGCAATTCATTATGTAAATTCGGGTTTTTATTTAGTCGGGGTAGCTTTAACTCGTCATTTAGGATGTAGTTTGAGACGGGTCGAATTATTGGCATCAGCCCAACTAAAAGACAATATCATCAGTGGGTAAATGGATAAATGAATAAATGAGCCCATGTTTAGGGATTTTGAGTAAATTGAAAATTCAGTCGGTAAAGAATAGGGACCATTGCAAGCAAAGAGTGGGACATTATTATCCTGCAAAGAGACTTTCTTCTGTGGCATTCCTTGTTGATCTTGAAGGGAAGCCTCAAGCCTTGCTTGTCCTGGCACCCCACCAGTACCCCCATCTTCTGTGGATTAGATGTTGCCTGTAAAATATGGCAGGATATACATATTACATACGTCTTAGTTAGGGAATCAAAGTAATATTCTGTACTTTCGAGGGTAAGACCGTCATCACACTCTACTCTCCGGTCTCCACCTATATATGTCATGCACAATACTACAATTGTACATTTGTACATACATCATACATGCATAGTTTAACTTGTTTAAATTTGAAATTTCACTACTTGACATAGTATGAATATCTCACTTATAAGAAATCATGTCTTGTTCATGAGCCTTGAGGAATTGAGTTTGGTGACGATAAAATCTGTTTATGTACCTTGTATTTTGAATGGAAAAGCAAGGATCGGAGTTGGAAGTATCAAATGATATACTCCATGATTGAGCTAGTGTTTGTGTATATACTCTCCGATTCCCACATTACTAAAGCAACAACATGGATGGATGGATACAGGAGGAGATCCCTAAAATGTATTCTCATGACTAGCTACTAGCTAGTTAATATATAGTAGTACAAACCTATTTCATGCAATCTATCAAACCCACTAAAACCAAACACAACAAAAACCATCAATTCTCAAACAAAAGCTCCTCTCAATTTTCCATCTTTAATCATTTTACACAATACAACAACAACATAACGTACGTAAACATTTAAAATTTATCACAATTCACATTGTTAATCAACATAATTACATAAAACCGACAAATACATAATCACAAATTCACACTAATAATTAACCTCAAAACTAATCAAATCACAACAATAAAATACAAAACCATCAATTACTTTGTACAAAACTTAAACCCCAAAAAATATACTTGCAAGTTGCAACGACCTAGATGTATGAAACAAGAAATAATACATACCCTCCATAAAACAACACAAAATGAATGAAACTTTTTGGTAACCAGCAAATTATCCATCCTCCCATTTTGTTTTGTTTTTTTCCCTAGTTGATCCAACTTATTAATACACCTAATAAAATAGAGTCGATTTAAATAACTTGACCAAACACTCGAACACAAGACACTAGTAGGGATGGCAATGGGTAGGGTGCAGGTAGGTCCGCCTGACCGACCACCCGAGATTTTCCTTTGGACCCGTCACCCACCCGGCACCCGGTCTAAAATTTGAGACCCATCCCCGACCATGGGTAAGGGTAGAGTCAGGTCTACCCACGGTCAGAGTTTAAATGACTTTAAGAATAAAGATTAACGCAATGATAGGTCATAATATTAAAAAAAAAAAAATATTCATACTATTTTAACACTATGAGTTTATTAATCTGCCGTTAATGGTGGTTGTCGGTCGCCGGCTATTAGAGAGGTGGTTGTCGGTCGCGTATCAGTGCTGTGGTGGTGGTTTTCTTGTGTCAGTGGTGGAGTGGTGGTATTGTCAGAAGAGTTTGGTTGAGTTTTATCACTTTATGGGATGAGGGAAGAGAAAGAGACTTTAGTTTAGTTTCCACAGTCTGTCAGTATGAATTCAGAAAAGTTGTAATTTTGATTTTTTTTCTTTAATAAAGGGTCTAAGGGTCGGGTATGGGTCTCATAACTTAGACCGGACCGGACATTCAAATATTTTCTGAAGACCCATACCCGACCCATACCCATTGGGTCTGAAAAAATGAGACCCATACCCGACCCGTTAGGGTCCGACCCTCAGGGTCTGGGTCGGGTCCCCGACCCATTGCCATCCCTAGACACTAGTCTCACCCGAATTTAAATTGACCCGACTCAATATAATCCGATCTGAATGTTTATTGTTATAAATTGATTACTATCCAGAAATGCCTTGATAATAGTCGACCTGGCCGAATTTTTGCAAACCCGACCTGAACTGACCGACCCCGATTAACTTGGTTATCAGGTTTATTTGAGACGGATATACCCAATTAACCTGACATTAACCCGACCCAATTTTTTTTTTTTTTTTTTTTTTTTTTTTTTAAGATAAACTTGGACTACCTACTAATTCCAAATAACGACAAAAACAACTTGCTTTATCTCTCCAATAAAAATAATCAGCTCAGTCTCACTCCAACCTCACTTCCCCTCACACTCTTTTCCTCCCACCTCACTCTTCTCCAACCAAACCCCAAAATAATTCAAACCAAAAATGCGTGTTCTTCATCTACTCTTCCTCCTCCTCCTTCTTCATACAAGCTTCATCAATGGCGGAAGAATACTCCCAGAATATAAAGCCCTCTTAGGCATCAAATCCACCATTACTTCTGACCCACAACACACTCTTTCCACGTGGTTACCCACTACCAACCACTGTACCTGGTCCGGCGTCACGTGCTCCAAAAACGTCATCGTTTCCCTCGATATCTCTAACAACAACCTCACCGGAACACTCTCACCTGATATCGGCTTCTTAAAAAACCTCGTCAACCTCACCGTCGCCGCCAACTCGTTTTCCGGCGAGATTCCGGCCAGTCTCTCTCTCCTTACCAACCTCCGTACTCTCAACCTCTCTAACAATATCTTCAACGAAACGTTTCCTCCATCGTTATCCTCCTTAAAAAACCTCGAAATCCTCGACCTTTACAACAATAACTTGACGGGCCCACTACCGGTGGAGGTGACGTCATTGCCTGAGCTACGTCACCTTCATCTCGGTGGAAACTACTTCTCCGGCGAGATCCCGAAAGAATACGGTACATGGAAGAAGCTACAATATCTCGCGGTTTCCGGAAACGAGCTTTCCGGAACTATCCCGAAAGAACTCGGTAATGTGACTAGCTTGAGAGAACTTTATATCGGATATTACAACGCATACACCGGCAGAATCCCACCGGAGATCGGAAACTTAACCAACCTCGTCCGGTTTGACGCCGCGAACTGTGGAATCTCCGGCGAGATTCCGGCGGAGTTGGGAAATCTGAAGAATCTCGATACATTATTCCTTCAAGTCAACACTTTATCAGGAACTATCCCAACTGAGTTGGGGCAGTTGAAGCTGTTAAAGTCGCTTGATTTGTCGAACAATGTTCTTTCCGGCGAGATACCTGACTCGTTCGCCGGACTCAGTAACCTTACCTTACTTAACCTGTTTCGTAACAAGTTACACGGTGCGATTCCGGAGTTCGTCGGCGAGTTGCCGGAGCTTCAGGTGTTACAGCTATGGGAGAATAATTTTACCGGTAGCGTGCCGGAGAAGCTAGGGAGTAACGGTAATTTAGTGTTTCTAGATCTTTCGTCTAACAAACTTACCGGTAAGTTACCTGAGAGTTTATGCAACGGTAATAAATTACAAACCCTAATTGCATTAGGTAATTTCTTATTTGGGAAGATTCCGGAGAGTTTAGGGAAGTGTGAGTCGTTAGCGAGGATCCGAATGGGTGAGAATTTCTTAAACGGGTCGATTCCGGAAGGATTATTCGGGTTACCCAAGTTAACCCAGGTTGAGCTTCAGGATAATTTGTTAACGGGTGGGTTTCCGGATAGTGAGGAGTTAGTTGCTGTTAATTTGGGTCAGATTTCGTTGTCGAATAATCAGCTGTCGGGTCCGCTTCCGGTTTCTATTGGGAATTTTTCGGGTGTTCAGAAGTTGATGCTGGATGGGAATAGATTTTCGGGGGCGATTCCGGTGGAGATTGGGAAGCTGAAGCAGTTGTCTAAGGTTGATTTTAGTAGTAATAAGTTTTCGGGGGCGATTCCGGGGGAGATTAGTGAGTGTAAGTTGTTGACTTATGTTGATCTTAGTAGGAATCAATTGTCTGGGGATATACCTAAGGAGATTACTGATATGCGGATATTGAATTACTTGAATATTTCACGGAATCACTTGACTGGTAATATTCCTGCATCCATTTCTAGCATGCAAAGTTTAACTTCTGTTGATTTTTCGTATAATAATTTCAAGGGATTAGTCCCCGGAACTGGGCAGTTTAGTTACTTTAATTATACTTCCTTTGTCGGTAATCCAGACTTATGTGGACCGTATTTGGGTCCGTGTAAGAACGGTTTGTTGGATAGTCCTCACACCCCTCATGTTAAGGGGTTGTCTGCTTCACTGAAGCTGCTCTTGGTTATTGGGCTTTTGGTCTGTTCTATTGCGTTTGCAGTGGCGGCTATTATTAAGGCGAGGTCTTTGAAGAAGGCGAGCGAGTCTAGAGCGTGGAAGCTGACTGCGTTCCAGCGGTTGGACTTTACTGTGGATGATGTTTTGGATTGCTTGAAGGAGGATAATATTATTGGAAAGGGAGGAGCTGGGATTGTTTACAAGGGTGTGATGCCGAATGGTGATAGTGTGGCTGTTAAGAGGTTGCCTGCAATGAGTCGAGGGTCGTCTCATGATCACGGGTTTAATGCAGAGATTCAAACCCTAGGGAAGATTAGGCATAGGCACATTGTTAGGTTGTTAGGGTTTTGCTCAAACCATGAGACAAATCTGTTGGTGTATGAGTATATGCCTAATGGGAGCTTGGGAGAGGTGATTCATGGCAAGAAAGGAGGTCATTTGGGGTGGGATACCAGGTATAACATTGCAGTCGAGGCGGCCAAGGGGCTCTGTTATCTCCACCATGACTGTTCCCCGTTGATTGTTCATCGCGATGTTAAGTCCAATAATATCCTTTTGGATTCGAGCTTTGAGGCTCATGTTGCTGATTTCGGCCTTGCCAAGTTCTTGCAGGATTCTGGCACTTCTGAATGCATGTCTGCCATTGCTGGTTCCTATGGATACATTGCTCCAGGTATGATGATTCTTATTCGTAATCTTAATTTTCATCGATAATAATTATATACTGTAATTACTCTGTAATGGTTGTTCATATGATGAGATCCAGTTGCTTCGCTTATGCTTTAGACAGACGACAGTGCTCTTGTTTCATACACAGTTCTGCTAATCATCGTACATTGAATGATGAATAACTCGACGACTTACTCCGTATATCTTATCCTGTTGATATGAAGGATTCACAAAAGGCTTTCAAAGGGTCATTGTGTACTTGTTAGTGGTTATTTTCGACAAACCTAATCATCCATATTTATTACTAACTTGCAAACGAACAAGAATTCTTGATTTGAAAGTCCTTGTGTCTTATGTGGAGCTTTAGTTTTGGTTGTTCAAGCATCTAATCACTCCGATTTTGCTAATTTCCCGCAGAGTACGCCTACACCTTGAAGGTTGATGAGAAAAGCGATGTCTACAGCTTTGGCGTGGTACTCTTGGAACTCATAACCGGCAGAAAACCAGTTGGAGAATTCGGAGACGGGGTCGACATTGTCCAATGGGTAAGAAAATTGACAGACGGTAACAAAGAAAGAGTCCTTAAGGTCTTAGATCCGAGACTCTCCTCCGTTCCTATCCACGAGGTCATGCACATGTTCTACGTGGCCATGCTCTGTGTCGAGGAACAGGCAATCGGACGACCCACAATGAGGGAAGTAGTTCAAATCCTCCTAGACATCCCGAAACCACCCAACGCCAAACAAGGAGAGTCGTCCCCCACAGACTCGGCCCATCAAAATACCGACATCACAAGCTCTCCATCAAACGCCAACCACGACCCGGCAACAACACCAACTTCCCCACCACCCGATCTCCTTAGCATTTAGTGTTATATCTCGATTTAGCCGTCCGTCTCTATCAAGAATCAATGAATTGTGAGTAGCTTGAATTTCAGGGTTTGCTAGGTAGATTTGTTGGTGCTAACTTTGAAGTGTCTTTAATATTGTGGGTTCATCATTTTCTTCCTGGTTTTTATTGTACATACAGTTGTGTCATTGTGTGTGTGTATTCGCTTCCAATATTTTAGTGTCAACTTCATGAACAACTGTTTATTATTACCCTTGAAGTGCTTCTGCTTTGTTCGAGAGTAATTCATGTGTAAAACCGTCTTACGCTCTCAGACGGTCCCCTTATAAAACTAATAAATGAATGCTTTTCTTACCGAGAAAGGACCGTCTTATTCTAGAATTTGTGGTTTGATTTTAGAGCAAATACTGCTGGTTTTTTTTACAGCCCTGAATAGTACTAGTACAGTAGTACAGCTGCTGAATTTGGACAGAGTAAAAAAGTGGACGACACTCAGAAAATGATAATATGAGTCAGTCGACAGTAGTATTATTTGAGGTGTTGTAATAAAGATTGGTCATTTTCGTCAAGGGTGGAGTCGTTGAAACTCTTTTACTAGCACAGCTGTAGTTTGAACATTGATTTTTTTGTACTTTAGTGTTTTTTATTTAATCTTGGTTAGTGGTTACCCATTTCCATGTTGGTCCATGCATTATTGATTATCATTTTGTTTTCACCTTTTGGTTTGATTGATATGTGCACTTTGTTTTATGAGACCCCCATGCTCAAGTTTAAACTCTTGAATTCCTTGTTTGTATAGTCTTGACTCGACTCTCGATTCAATATGTGTTGATTCTTGATTCACATATTCACACCGAGATAAACTGAAAGAGAATTCTCGGGTTCAAGCCCTGTAAGTGTAGTAGTGTTAAAATTAATGAATGACCGATGGATGATTGTATGTGCCTCAATGGGTATATATAACTATATACTAATCAATGTTCAATTGTTCATTGCTAACGGAATACTTAAGTTGTTTTGATAAAAGAACTAAAGAAGGGGCATTAAAACAAAGGAGGGTAACGTTGATTAGCCCAAGAAGAAGGGTAATTAAGAGTAGCATGTTATGGGGGAGAAGAGTGATTAAAGTTGGAAAGCAGTGCCATTCAAAAACCAAGACAGTGGGGTTGTGTATGTTCCCTCGAAAAATTGAAGACTCCTTTGCCTTTGGGGCACTTTCATTTAGGGTTCCTTCTTAATAAAGGTGTTCAACTTGTGGGAATGGTACACTCTCTACTGTATAGTCAACAACACCCTCGTATCTCTTCATTCCATGTTCCAATCTAAATCTTTATTTCTTTTCTTTTCAATAATTAATGCTTCTAAAAGTTTCTATGTACCTAATTTATGTACGAGTAATGACATAAATTAATCAATTGTTCGCAATAATATCATCTTTTATACTAAGTATGGCAGTAAGTGTTGTTTATGACGGTTTATAACTTATTTTCATTTTTAACATTACTTAAATCGATTGTGAGTGTCGTTTCAGGACATCCTTTCATTCTTAACAATACTTAAATTGATTGTGAGTGTGTCATAACTTGTGACCCGTCTTAAATAAGAATTAGTATTTGTATAGAAGTCATGTTCTTATTTCTCTAATTTTATATTCCGTATTGCAAATGTTAGGAATAGTATATTTTTCAGGAATTTTTTTTGTTTCTCATTGTTATTGATGTAAATAGCATTTTCTCCAAAAAGTACTCTTCTCTCAATAAAATCAAGAATTAAAAGTTTACCTCAAAATTCTAACAATATGTCTTGGTATAGACGGGTGAGGCGTATAAACGGGTAAAGACCTTTAATAAAATGAGTAGGGGACAAGGTGGGACACCCCCATATGCTTCCCATTTTATGGCAAATGGGTATTTTGTGAGGGAAAATGGTATCCGTCTATACGTATAGACGGATAATGTCCGTCTATAATGAGAATTTGTGAAATTCTAACAAAGCCCTTTAATACCACGTACTTCGTACGAAATATGAAGATAGAGTATTACATATTTACATGTGCCTCAATTTGCTCCAAGTTATAGAATGGCCCTTAAATGCCAAGACAAATATATTCTAGAGTCCAACAAAATAAGATCTAATTTAGGCCCTTTTTTTTTTTTTTAGAAATTTTACCGAATCAACTAAATGGTAATTAAATTTGAAACTAAACTAATTGAATGGGTGGAGCCGAATCAATGGAAATGGAGTCAAATCAACTAAAATTGATTGGAGCTAAACTGAACCAAAATAATAATAATAATAATAATAATAATAATAATAATAATAATAATAATAATAATAATAATTTATAATTATTATTATATTTACTAATATTAATACTACTCCGTATTACATTACTATTATTACTACTACTACTATTATTATTAGAAGAAGATGATGATGATTACTATTATTATTAGAAGAAGAAGATGATGAAGATGATGACGATTACTAATAATAATATACGGAGTATATACTAATAATTATACTAATTTGAGTGTTTAGGTAGCCACCACAAACCACCTCCTATCCTAATTAGATGGAATAATGGAGCACCAATTTACCAAATTGTTGTTCAAAGCCTATCTCGTGTAAGTATCATACTAATTTGAGTGATTCGGTAGCCACCAAGAACCACCATCAATCCTAATTTAATTAATTAAATAAATAAAAGTTAACAAATCCTAATTAACAAACAAATAAATTTTGAATGATTAATTAAAAATCAACAAATAATATTAATAATTGATAAAAAAAGTAAAATACTTTATTAATTGTTAAACTGGAATCCATCTTTTGAGTCATTTGAGCAATTAGAATAAGTTTTAGGAAAAATAATGATTTAAGAGTTCATTTGGTTGCGATTTAGGTAAAAAAGGGTACTAAATGAAATGTTTAAGAAAAAATGTATGTGAAAAAAATAAAGTTCGTATTTGAAAAAAAAAAACTTATTTATAATAAAAGTTATAATAGTAATATTTTTAATAATAATATTAGTTTATTAAAATTAATAGTAGCAATGTTATTAATAATATTATAATTAATTAATATTCATATTCATATTCATATTCATATTCATATTCATAAGAGTATTAGTAATTGTATTATTTATATTAATATCGATATTATTGATTGTAGTAATCACAATATTCATTATAATAATAATAATAATAATTGTGACGATTAATTAATTAATAACAATAATAAAAATATTAATAATATTGATATAACAATTTTAATATAATAATAATAATAAATAAATAAATATTAAAATATTACTAAAATCTATAAGTTTAAGATATGTAGAAATGAAATGTCTTTGAACTTAGTGAAATTTGAATCAAGTTTGAAATGAAATGAAATGAATCAATCAATCAAAGAATAAAATGAATCAAGTGAGTTGAAAATAAGTCAGAAAGAACAGGGCCTTAGTAGTATTGCATTTAGAGTTGAAATTGGATTAAAATTAAAAATGTTTAGGGTTGCTTGGAAAAAATTCAAATTTAGTATCATTTGTCCAAGACAAATATATTCTAGAGTCCAACAAAATGGAACGAAATGTGCGTTAGTAATCAATATATTTATGTATGTAAAATAAATAGCAAATCTATAGTCCTCTCATTCATTGAAATTGTACCCTTAATAGAATATGATGGGGCATATTCTGCACCCGCTGACCAAGTCAACATATTGAGCGAGGTCAAAGATATCCACACACCGATCAACGACTTTAAACAAAGATATCCCAGACGGCCTATCGGCCAGTCACCCGTCTCTCGGCCTGCTAACTAACCAGCCGGGAGACACATCCGCGTACTCATATCCAAGACCCCTCGGCATGGAGTCAACTGGGCCCTTCGGCCTGCCATGGGTCCCTCGGCCGAGGGTAACCGGTCTTTCCACCTGCTAGCCACTTGGCCACTTGGCCACTACGTGACAAAAGGTGAAAGTCTATAAATACTCCACCTCTCTCATTGAGAAGGGGATCCAGAATCTAACCTAAGAACCACTTAAATTGGTATTATCTCTCTCATCTCTCTACAATATTCGTCATCAAGCTACATACTACTTAATCACAATAAGTTCACTGACTTGAGCGTCGGAGTGAGTACGCTTGGCACAAAGCCAAGCCCTCGGTTGCTCATTGTTGCGGGGAGAGGCCGAGGAGAGCAATCAAGGCTAGAAGAGGCATTATTCGACAAAGCTAGCGTGGTAAACAAACCTACTTCGAATTCATACCCGAACAATTGGCGCCGTCTGTGGGGACAGATACTAGAAGCTAGTCATTCCCAAACCAAAAAAAAAAACCCACCCAAAAAGCTAAGAAGATGTCAAAAGAACAAGAGGTGTTCGTAACCGAAGAGCCCCTCCACCCGGATGATACCGTCCACAATTCTGGAGTTGTGCAGCCCTCCACCAGCCGGATAATTCAACCGGAGTTCGGGATGCCAATAATGCCGATACGCCACGCCCGCCGACCAGTCACCGTCATGGGCGTGTGGTTGATGCAAAGAAAGCCGGCGCTCCTGGACTCGATTGTCGGTCGCCGCTCACACTGTGTCACACCGACAAGAGCGGCGGGACCCGTCCAGGAAGCTAGGGCCCAAAAGGTGACTCCGAGAAACCTGAACGAAGCACTAAGAGAGGCCGAGCCTACCAAGACGCCGGGAGCCCGAGTGTCGGTGGTAGAACTAAGCCCTTCCCGCACTCGCGGAAGGACGATGTCGCCGCGACGCCCACGAGGCATGCCCCGGACGAGCGAAAGGAGTCCGACTCACCGAGTCGGAGAAGGAGTCCGACTCACCGAGTCGGAGAAGGAGTCCGACTCACCGAGTCGGAGAAGAAGCCCTTCCCGCCACGGGGAGGGGCCGGACTAAGGATGCGAGGAGCGATCGCCGCGTGTCATTAGACACGTGGTCGACACCCCTCGGTGCCTCGTCCTAGAGACCCAAGTGCCGCCAAAGCTAAAGCTACCATCTATATCATACAAAGGAGAGGGCGACCCAACCGATCATGCCGAGGCTTTCGAGTCTCACATGTCGGTGTGGGAGCAACCCGACGAGGTCAGTGCCGAATTTTCCCAACGACCTTGGTTGGAATGGCGCAAAGCGGTACAAGGGCTACCCGATGGGTCGGTATACTCCTATTCCGACCTAAGAGACGCGTTTTGGCCCATACTCTACCAATAAAAGGAGAGCCGTCGAGACCTCGGATCTCCCGACCATCGAGCGAGGAGGGAGGCGAGTCACTCCGGGTTATGTGAAGAGGTTCGATGCCGGGGTTCGACAGACAGGGAGGCCGAACAACGAACTAGCGGCCTTCGCGACGATGAAAGGCCTCCCCCGGAGGGGACTTGAAAAACGAGCTCATCAAGTGCGGTGGCCTGAGCCTTGAGTCCGCCAGGAAATTGGCCGACCAGGCCATTAAGGTCGAAGACTATCACAAAATATGGATAGGCCACGGCGAGGCCGGGCACTCAGAAAGAAAGAGCCACCGGGAGGACAAGCCGGATGAAGGGCGCCGTGACAATAATAGGTCGCGGACCGACAGGCCCGCCGGGGAAACGGTAAACCCGGCGGACGCCGGGGAGTTCAGTCCGTACTACCATAAGAAGTACAAAGATCACACCCCCACAGTCGTATCGGCCGCCGAGGTCTTCTCCCGAGCAAAAACGAGGGGCGAGAGTGGGAAAGGCCCCCAAACCTAGGGGGACGGTGACACGAGCCTCATCTTGTGAGTACCACGCCACACCGGTCACTTAACCAACGACCGCCGCACTTGAAGAATGCCATTGAAGAGCGATCCGAAAAGGAGCCTCGGCAAGTATGTTGCTTGGAGGCCAAAAGACTAACACCGGTGGCTCGGATAAAAATCCGTCTTTGAACGAATAAAAACAATTCATGTTGTCATCGGGGAAACGAGAACGGCGGATCGCTCGCGGACACAAACGCGGCACTGAATCGTATCGGGCCGTCAACTTCGTGCCCACTACAACGCCCGCGCTTCCAACATCCCGAACATAACTATTGGGAAGGAGGACTACGAAGGAATCATCGCCCCGCATAGCGACCCACTCGTAGTCCACTTAGACATAGCCAACCACCTGGTCATGAGATGCCTGATTGACACGGGTGCTTACACGAACATCATGTTCGGGAGTGCTTTCTAGGGCTCGGCACGAAAATTGCGGACCTTAGCCCATGCACCAACCCATTGTACACTTCTCCGGCGGGCTTGGTCCCCACGGGTCTATCAAGTTACCGGTGATGTTCGGCCGGTCCCGACGCCAAGAATGTGATGTCCGAGTTCGTGGTCATCGACGGCTCATCCGCATATAACGTTCTCATCGGTCGTATCACCCCGAGTGAGGTCGATCTTTGTAATGTCCATCCGGGCCCGACACCGATGTATGTCTCGGACCGCGGGGAGGTTCATAAACTCGTCTCAAAGAACGAAAAAGACGAGGTGATCAACGTCCAAATATCGGCCAGAGGATGCAACATGCAATCCTTCAAGGTAGCAAAGAAAGAGGAAAAAGGGAAGAACCCATCCTTACGACAGGAAGACGAACCGATGAGCACCAACCACGTCGGCATGGTCGAAGGGGCGAGACCGAGCGGATAGAGATCGATCCGGGGCGCACCGTAACTATCGGTGTCGGCACCGGAGCCAAAATTCGGGCCGATCTCCTAGACTGCCGAGGAGGAACAAAGACGTCTTTGCGTACTCGGCCGCCGAGATGCCAGTGTAAGCCGAGAGGTCATCGTTCACAAGTGAACGTACTCCCCGGCGCCCGCCCTGTGAGGCGGGGGTGAGAAACTCCTCGGCCGAAAAAGAGGATGCCATCAAAGCCGAGGTTGATAAGTTGTTAGAGGCAGGCTTTATCATCCCTTGTACATACCCTGAATGGCTAGCTAATGTTGTAATGGTTAAAAAGTCATCAGGGGGGTGGAGGATGTGTGTTGATTTTACGCAACTTAATAAAGCATGCCCGAAAGATTGCTACCCCTTGCCTCGGATAGATAGCTTAATAGATGCGACGGCGGGCTACACAATGCTTGAGCCTGCTCGACGCCTTTTCGAGATACCATCGGTATTCATGGCGAGAGGAAGACATGCCTAAATGCGCATTCATCACCATACACGGCACCTACATGTACAAGATGATGCCGTTTGGTTTGAAAAAAAAACGCCGCGCGACTTACACAAGACTGGTGGACAAAGTGTTCCAAAATAAAAAAGGGCGAAACATCGAGGCTTACGTCGACGATACTATTGTCAAGAGTAAGTCGACGGGCGAGCACCTAGCCGATTTACACGAGACATTTTGTTCACTAAGGAAATACAAGATGAAGCTTAACCCTACAAAATGCAACTTCGGTGTCCGGGCCGGCAAATTCCTCGGCGTGCTTGTTAGCGCCAGGGGAATTGATGCCAATCCGGAGAAAGTCCAAGCAATTCTAGACTGCCGGAGCCGAGGAATCGCAAAGAGGTTGTGAATCTTGACCGGGAGGATGGCGGCCCTTGCCGTTTATCTCTCGGTCAGCCGACAAGAGCACCCCATTCTTCAAAGTGCTAAAAGGGAATAAAGACTTCTGGGGGGAGGAACGAGCACACCTTCGAACAACCGAAAGCCCATCTCGCAAACTCTCCCGACCCCGTCCGGGCACCGACGCCGGGGGAAACGCTATATCTATATCTAGCAAGAACCTCGGCCACGGTCGATCTTAATCGTCGTCGAGAAGAAAACAAGCAAAGAAGACCAATATACTTTATCACCATACATCGTTGTTGCCCGCCGAGAAAACTACCCGGCGATTGAAAAAGCGCCTTTGCCGTGGTTGTTGCCGCAAGGAAGTTGAAACCCTACTTCGACGCACATCCCATGACGGTCTTAACCGACCAGCCGTTGGAGAAAACACTGGAAAAATTCGAACAATCGAGCGGACTTATCAAATGGGCGGTGGAGCTATCTCGGCCGGCATTCAATACAAACCAAGGCCTTCGATAAAAGGGCAGGCGCTGGCAGACTTCTTGGCCGAGTGCACGTATCAGGAAGAGTCATGTCCCGGCATGTGGGAGGTATATACCGATGGATCCTCCACAACGAACGGCTCAGGAGCCGGCATCCTTATCATCAGCCCAAACGGGGACGAGTTCGAGTACGCTTTGAAGTTTGCCTTCTCAACCTCAAATAACGAATCCGAATATGAGGCAGTGATAACCGGAGTTGAGTTAGCCAGAGCCGCCGGAGCAGAACACATCATTTTGAAAACAGACTCTCTCTTGGTAACTAACCAATACGAAGGAGAATACGAAGCTCGGGACGACGGGATGGTAAGATACCTGGAAAAGGTAAAAGCTGAGACCTCAAAATTGAAGTCATTCAAAATGCGACACATCCCCAGGTCTGAGAACAACCGGGCCCGTCAAATTTTGGCCACGGAAAGGAGCCATCCGGATACAGCTCCCCAATCACCTCCCTGAAGGTTTCTTCGGTCAGGTCCCTATATTGAGGACACATGCGGGGGATAATCTTCTTTTGAAGCATCTCAATATCCTTCTCCCTTTGGGCAAGGATAGCACTGCGGTACCCCTATGTGACTCCGCTTTGGAGCCGTCGCCCTTTTCGACTCCTCCTTTGGGCGACAACAACGTCGTAGCGCCCTTGTACTGTCCGTTCCTCCCGCAACTTGGCGGCGGCGAGGTCGCAGCCCTCTAACTTGGCCTTCTCGGCCGACAATGAGCTTCTCAACTTCCTCCACACGCGCTCGTGCGCAAGGAGATCAAGCTTAGCCTTCCCGCTACTCCTTTGCGGCCACAACATCAAGCTTCACCGTTCTATCAACGGTCCCGTCTTGGTCGGGGCCTCTTCTTGCTCCCTAATGCGAAAGCCGGCGATTCGGACCACTTCCCAATCCTCTTGCCCAGCCTTGTGCCCTCCGCTATGAGCTGGTCGTTGGATATCGACGCGAGAATAGGGTCGGCGGTGGCATTTTTCCCGCCGCCGCACAGCCTCTCCTCACCCGCGCTCGAATTGGGACAGATCGCGCGGTTGATCTACAAAAAATTCAATCAAAGAGTCCACGTCAACGTTCACGGACATACCGGAGAGCCACATCGGGTATATCTAATGAGCCACTAAATACGAGCCGCAAGTTAGATCCGCATGCGGAGGGCTTGCTCTTCTTGGCCGATTGACCCGTTCCCTCGGCGCCATCGTTAGCATGAGCCGTGGCGGCGTGAAGCATCGGCGGTAGGGGTAGGCCTCTTCCTCTTACGCCTAAGTGGAGATCCTCGGATCGGAATCCTCCCCGTCGACAATGTCGACGATTTCCACCTTCTTCGGACAAATGGAGTTGGAGGCGGAACTGAGGTTGACACCGTAGCCGCCGAAGACTTGGCTTTTCGGACCGCGCGGAATGGCGGCGACTACCTCGGCCCGAGCCTCCGCCTCGTCCAAGCTCTTCGACTTTTGATCCATGAGGTCGAGAGGCGACGGACGGCGGTCATGTACATCGACCTTCGGATTCCTCTCCCGCACGTTACCATCTTTGTCAAGTCCCATCTTCTTGAGGAATTGCTCGAGACGTAACGGAGCCAAAGTTCTCTGTAAAAGAAACAAAGTAAGAGTTAGACAAAGGAACAAGTCAAGGCACAAAAACAAGAACGCTAAAACAGAAATGGGCCTCACACCGACCCCACTCACCCCGTGCTAGGGCCGGTATGAGGCCGACGTGGCAAAGCGGCTCATCCATCTGGATGACTTGCGTCGGGGGCAACCAAACTTTCGGCGTCCCATCGTCATCGACCTCGAAAAGCTTCAATGCCCGCGTCTCGTCCTCGTTGAGACAGACCTTTGCGGCGTCCATCTTATTCTTGCCCTTAGGGATCATCTTCTCACGCTCCCCTACTCTCGCACCGCAAGTTAACGTGGTCTTTGAAAAGACCGAGGCAACGGATAATCATCTGGGACCTCGACATACACCCACCGTTCCTTCCAGCCCTTGCAAGAGGTGAGCTTAGGCACGGTGAGATAGCCTGGCTCAGTCTGGACGCTATACCACCCCCGGCCACCTTGAACATTCATTCGAAGAAAATGAATTCGGCGGAATAAGTTTACCGTTGGGATCACCCCCCTGAAGAGACACAGCCACACGAAGCCGACTATAGTCCTAACGGCCAAAGGGTGAAGGCTGCGCGCCCCGCAACGTTCATCGCCCGAATTATGGTAGAGACGTACATATTGAGAGGAAACCGAGACCATACTCCGGTGCCTCATATATACGCCGATGTGACCCGGGGAGGGCAACAGACGGCCGACCCTCTCCGGGATAACAATGTTGTACCCAGGCCAAAAAAGAAGTGATCTTCGAAAAATTGAGAGCCGGAGCGGCGGATGAACTTATCGATAAAACCACGATCGGCGCCGTGAGTACGGGCATCATAATGATGCGGGGTGTGACCTCTCCCCACCGGAAGGATTCCTTTCCTCATCATCATCAACATCGTCATCATCCTCCCACTCCTCCAGGACTTTGCGGTCAACTTCGGAGAAGGAGACCTCGGCCCCCGACCTTAACGGAACGGCGGCTACCGCCTCCTCCTCATCAAAACGCCGGGAACCCCGGTGCACGAATCGGGACCGGCGTCGGCGAAGACATGGTTCACAACAAGTACTTAAAACAAATTAAAAGATGATAAGTTTTTTTTGGTTTACCTTGAAGAAAAGTGCTACGCCGACGTAAAAATTCTGAAGATTGGAAGAGAAAGAAACACTTGAAGTTCTAGATCTAGAAAGAAGAAAAATTTTTTGGAATGAATGAAATTAGTAACCAATTTCACTTCAAAGATCTGGTATTTATAGGCCAAGGCCCGCAAAGGAGGACCAATCAAAGCGCAGCCCCATGAAGCGTCGACCAATCAACGAAGAGACACATGTCGTGCATGCGTACGGAATGTCAATCGACGCAATGCTTGAATGTCAATCAATGCAACAGTAACCAAGCGTCTTCAACACGCCCCTTCATATCCCTTTGCCTATTCATCTTCCTCAAAAAATCCTAAAATATCTTTCTCCGCCAATATGACTAACCAAGCTAGGTAGCACCGGCCTGGGCAATCGAAAGCACACCGCACTCTCAACCTTGGGTCCGCCGGCCAAAGAAGATCTTCTCTTCCACATTTGATGTCCAATACCCATCCATGTGGAGGGGGATATGGTACGGCCTGTCGAAGTAAGCGAGGAAGAAGAAGCCGGGCGAAAAATTTTCACTTGCGCAGAATATACGCTCAACATACATCGGAGCCCATACCACGGCATAGACTACGCTGGGGCAAATTGATGGGGCATATTCTCGCACCCGCCGACCAAGTCAACATATTGAGCGAGGTCAAAGATATCCACCGCCATCAACGACTTTAAACAAAGATATCCCGTAGACGGCCTATCGGCCATCACCGTCTCTCGGCTTTGCTAACTAACCAACCAAATGAGACACATCCGCGTACTCATATCCAAGACCCCTCGGCATGGAGTCAACTGGGCCCTTCGGCCTGCCATGGGTCCCTCGGCCGAGGGTAAATCAGTCTTTCCACCTGCTAGCCACTTGGCCACTTGGCCACTACGTGACAAAAGGTGAAAGTCTATAAATACTCCACCTCTCTCATTGAGAAGGGGATCCAGAATCTAACCTAAGAACCACTTAAATTGGTATTATCTCTCTCATCTCTCTACAATATTCGTCATCAAGCTACATACTACTTAATCACAATAAGTTCACCGACTTGAGCGTCGGAGTGAAGACGCTGGCACAAAGCCAAGCCCTCGGTTGCTCATTGTTGCAGGAGAGGCCGAGGAGAGCAATCAAGGCTAGAAGAGGCATTATTCGACAAAGCTAGCGTGGTAAACAAACCTACTTCGGAATTCATACCCGGAACAGAATATATGTGAAAAGTATTTTATTAAAATAATATAATTTTCGTGTATATGACAGAAAGGTCTGTATCTCAGCCCGGCCATGATGTTCTAAAAAATTGAGAGTAGTTGTAAAGAAGATATCTTAAGAGTCAAAGAGATACATGGTGGTGAAGTACTGAAATGTGATCAAAGTTCTCTTTGATATTTAACTATTTAAGATAAGGTTTAGGTTTTACAACAATGATGTTTGTTGTAGGCTTGTGCTTGTAGCTCGTTCCTTTTTTTTTGAATTGTGATATGTTACTGTGTTAGTGTTTGCCGTTTGAAGGTAGTTACGTTGTTTTATTTTTATTTTTGTTCGTCGATAACTCTTTTTGACGAGGGCCAGATGTTCTCACGAAGAGGCAATGACTGATCAAAGATCGAGTTTGTTCCATTTCAATGAATACGGGTCAAATTCCTGGCCTCGTGGTTAAGAGACGAGATAAACAACCAACACACCAAACCCATTTAGTTAAGGTAGTTACGTTTGTAAAGTACTCGCAATAAGGAGCGATCGAACTAGGAATGATAGGAAAAATTCTTGCGTCCTCCTTACACTTAAACCTTTACTCCGTGTAATATTTCATTTGATGAATTGCTAGTCCTCCCGAAAAGCAAGAGAATTTTTCATAGTAGTCTATTGAGTACTTGGTATTGTTAAATTGATTTTGGTCACTTTTAACATTTTTATAACTTTTATACCTGGTAGAGAAAATATAGAAAGTGAAATGAAAATCTGTTGGACCTAATCACCCGTCTAAAGGATAGCACTAACAAAAGCATAAAGGTGATTATGACACAGATATCTTAATGTAGCTTTTGTAAAAGTAGAAACATATAGAGGAGCATGTGTATGTGTATTGTTTATGGGAATAACAAACAAGAAGGGTAAATGAGATAATCATACTCTGTTGTTATCGAAATTAATTCCGTTATAATTAACTTGGTTTGAGCTCGATCAAATCGAACTTATAGTAAAATTGAATTGAGTTGACGGCTAATAAGTTACACAAATTCTTATTTAAGACAATAATATCTGTTTTTATAGTAAAATAACAAATTTAAATAGATATTGTATAATAAGGGTATGTAGTTGTAGTTTGTCTTATTATCGTCAAAGTGCTAGTTTTTGAATTTGTTTTACAATTAAAATAAATATTATTGTTTTACGGAAGACAAGTTGAATTTGTTAATATAAAACTCAATGGATTGCGATGAGTATCCATTATCAATGGTCAATTAGTCTAAAAATAAGTTAATATATACTAATATTTACAAAATGTGAGCTATTCTAAAAATTAATTTGCATTAAGGACTTTGTTTTTTAACATATTAAACATTTATAATATTATATAATTACTCGTTAAATTGACTGATTATAAGATACACATAAAGCTCTAGATATTTTTGTAAAAAAAGGTTACTACCACAAACGATTTATTTTTAAAAAAATGGTTACCATTTACCAATAATAATAACAATATAATTGAACATATTCCAAAAATAATTTTTTTTTTTTTTGGCAACGATAAAGAAAGGTTCCTTACATAGTGCTTAGCCGACTCTCAGAGCCAGACTTTATTATTACTTTTGAATTTATAAAAAAAAATTGACAGTTCCACAACAAATTATTTACCTCTGGTTCATTATCTTGAGTCTTGACCAACTGTAAATTAGAATCTTATTAGAGAATATTATATTGTATTATTCTTAATTTTTTATAGCTCCTTTCTTAAAACAGTAAGTCTTATTTATAATCGTTGTAAATTACAGAGAAAGGTGATATGCAATGCAGCATTACCTCCAAAATAGTGTTGGTTTGGATGGTTTTACAACGGTTACAAATGAGAATTTGTGCTCCTAAAATAATAAAATGAACATGTAAACGAGCTTCTGCTCGTTTGACTATGGATTTACAACCTAAATTTGCATGTTATTCAAAGCTCGTCTCCTAATCTCCTATACATCCTCAGACCGTCTTGCTTGTGCCGGTCACAAACTTATGACTTCTCACAATAATACTCCTCTCACTTGATCTCCCACTAGCTCTTTCACTTGCTTCTTATAAGAGGACACAAGCTTGTGATCAAATAGTGCCGCCAGAAATGAGAATTTGTGTATTAAGTTTCACAAATTTTTATTTGTTTAAGTAACTGGGGATTCAAAAAAATATTGGCTGACAACTTGTGCAGAAGTAAACTACATGTATGGTGAAAGCATTGATTGTTCGGTGTCAAATGATGGAGATCTTCTCCATTTCCTATTCTCTTCATTTTCTTCCATTTTTTTCTAATAGAACAATATTTAATCATTATTCACTCTCAATCTTTTCATTTAACTGACCGTTAGATTATTTTGAGACGGAATCTAGATCATTAATAGGAAAGGGAAGGAAACGGAGTGAGAAATAAATGGCAAATTATCGATGATACACTGTTTAGTGAAAATTGAAAATGTACTCTCTGATTTTTGATTTGACACACCAACCTGGCCATGCAATTTTACGGGTGGAGGTTCGTCGCTCATTAATAGGAGTATAATTTAATTGGAAATGGATCATCTTCATTTTTTTTCTCTCACAATCTCCTTAAATAATAATTTTCTCTTTCACCTTTTTTTCCTTTATTTTTATGCGTAAATTTAAAACCGTTAGATATATTCAATATACGATCCGGGCCATTAATAGGTACTTGTCTCTCCATTTCTTATGAGGAAAAGGAAATGGAGAGGAAATGAGCTCAATTTAATTACCTTTACTTTTTTTTATTATGATCCTCGAATGAAATCTTTAACGTAAACAGTAGACTTGAATTAAAAAATTCATTATGAGCTCAACAACTCCGAGACAGACTCCCATATTTTTGTACTACTACCGATCAGAGTATGAGTATGAGTACTCGTATCATTTATGGAAGTTCCATTGAATACCTAATTTTGTGTGTTCTATGATTGATAGATCGCTGCTATATTCGCAAATTGCCGTGGAAAGACATTCAAGCATCAGACATAAATCGTGTAGCATTATCTAATAATCCTATTTGCAGCATTTTATTTATGGAGTTTGAAAATAGGTTATAGCTACATATGCAATGGATTTAAATAAGATTTGGTGTACATCAACATTTCTTCATACTCAACTTTAGTTTTAACATCGAGTAAACTACACAACAAGGGACTAAACTATTGAAAAAGATAGCTTTAAGGACCTAAACTATAAAAGTTAAGCTATAAGGACCTCTCATTCATTTGTGTTACACTTCCGTTAACTATTTCTTACTTTTAACATTTTGTTTGATAATTCTTCTCTAATCTCTTACTTCACACAATCATACTACGTTTCTACACCTATAATTTCTTACTCCATCCATACGGTCACAATATGCTTTTTACAGTTCTTTACTACTTGTGATTGACAAAGCACAAAGAATATTATTCTCTCCTAAGTTGATATAGTTCTCTATTACTATAATAATTAACTAACTATGATAAAAAAACTAAACCTTTTACATTTTTTAAAAATAAATACTCCCTTCTATCCATCCTTTTTTTCCCCTTTGAAGTGGACACGGAGATTAAGGGTGAGAGTATAATATTGATAAATATATGAGTGTGGTTTGGTAATTGGAGAGAGGTATGAATAATTATGATTAAATATTAATAAAGGAGATGGGTGGGGTTTGGTTATTGGAGAGAGGTAGGAATAATTAGAATTAAATATTAATAAAATATATAGTGGGGTTTGATGAGTGGAAAGAGGTAAGAGTATAATATTAATAAAAACTTTCTCAAAAAGGAAAGGGGAAGAAAACCTGAATAATCCGTTATAGGAAATAGGGAAGAAAAGAGTGGATATGAGGGAGTATTTTACACTTTTAATCCATTTCCAAATTTCTTTTAAATCTTTTACAATTTTAATCCGTTTCCAAATTCATGTCCTGTTACGGGTTTATCGTCTCCCATTTTTCCACTTACTCTATCTGTTAGGTGGAAACCCTTATCCCACATTTGTAGAATAAAGATGGAATATCATCTTTACAAGTGCAAGTGCCTACAAAATATAATAGTACGAGGTGTTTTGGGAAAGAGTCCAAGAATAAACCCGCATAAAATAACAATTACAAGAAGTGATCATATTCAACCGAGTAATTGGGTGTAAGACGGTTTTACACTAATATAATTATAGAACGGATTCAAATACAACCCTATTAGTGGGTAAAAGTGATTAGTAAAAGATCCCGTATTACGACAAATTTATGCAAAACTGCTTACACAAATATTTATGATTGCTATTGTTCCGGGTGTAATTCCAGAGCAGATATTCGTTACCACTCGTAGCTTGTAGAATATCGTCTTTGGTTGAATCCTTCTTTCCTTAATTGTTCCTCTCGGCCTCTCCTGCAACAATGAACGAACTGAGGGTTTGGCTTTGTGCCAAGCGTACTCACTCCGACGCTCAAGCTCAAGTCGATAAACTTAAGGGATAAGTTGTTACTTGGTGAAAGTATATTATAGAGAGATAAGGAAGATTATACTGGATGAATAGTGTCTTTTAGGTTAAGTTACGGATCCTTTCCTCAATGAAGGTTGAGGAGTATTTATAGGCTTTCACCTTTTGTCACGTAGTGGCCAAGTGGCCAAGTGGCTAGCGGTGGAAAGATCGATCTACCCCTCGGCCGAGGGACCTATGGCAGGCCGGCGGGCCATGTTGACTCACCGCCGAGGGTCTTGGATATGAGTACGCGGGTATGTGTCCCGGCAGCGGCGGTTGCCATGCCGAGACCAGTGACAGCCGATGGGCCGCATCGGCTAGGGTCGTCTCTAAGTCGTTGACTTCTTTGTGGATATCTTTGACCTTGCTCAATATATGTTGAGCAGTCAATGGTCGATATCTTGCCCATCGCCTATATTATGTCCAATTTTAATGAAGTATATATACAAAAAAAATAAAAAATTGCACTCCGTGAAAACAACAAGATATTCAAGGGATGGATTGGGCACCACTTGTAACTTGTAAATTAGGAGGAAGGAAAGAAATATAGCAGCTTTGTACGTATATTTGTGATTAATTAACACTAATAGGGAACAATTGAGTAATATATTTATTTGACAAAGATGATAGGTAGAGAAGTTAACGGAAGTTTGCTAAATGTAACGGCACATGTAGTCAGAGGTCCTCACTGCTTAACTTTGAAACTTTAGATCCTTAAAGTTACATAGATGTATACTTTAGGTCCTCATAGTATGCTTTACTCTTTTATAACATCAATAAATAACATTTAAAAAAAAATTGAGAGGTCGACGTATGAATTTACGTTTGTGCCTGAGTTTGAATGTAGGTGATCCACGTCTTGACCCAAGTTCAGTTTTCAAAATTTTCTATTTGGAATATGATTTTTTTTTCCAAAAGTTATTTAACATATCATTAAAAAATAAAATAATAGATGGTGTTTGGGATGTATGAGATCTATATCCGAACCTAGGCGTAAATAATTTTAATCTTTATTAGATTAAAATTGCAACAAAACTTCTACCGTATTATGTGCCCAAAATGAGAAAACTTAAACACTGATCCTTATTTTACATTATTTTGTTTATATATAATCTTATACGGGGTACTCTATATATGTTAATAGTATAATACTCTATAATATACGGAGTACATTTTAAAGTATCTCAGATTGCTGTTATATATGCAAGCTAAGTATGCATGACTTGTCTTCTACTCCGTACTAATTATCATTTTAAAGAATATCTACGTTAGAATTGGACTTATGAAGTATTGGAGTATATGAGTAATTCTACCGTTCTCCCGGAGGACGGTACTTCTCACACACAAACCATTATAATATTTCACTTGGGGTGGATTGTGTTTGTGTGTGAGGAGTACCATCGTCCAGGAGAACGGTAGAATCATCCACCTATTTTCTATAAATTATTTGTTAAATACGATATGTTAATCCAAGAAAGAAAAGACATACTCCACATTTTTACGTTTGCTTCACGAGATCATGTAAACTAATCTCGAATCCTCGATCTATTACGTCTATAACAAATCCAACCATATAAATCAAACATTAGTTCATCTTCTTTCCTTTGTCTTATTGCTTAATAAACTCTCGAATTAAGAATATTTGTTGTGGAGCAAGTGATCAACTTACGTACCGTGAATCATTAATCCACCCATTCAAATTTACTTGTTTCAGTTCGTTGACGGTAATTTTGATTCACTAGGCAAGACTTGTCTTCTCTAACCCAGGAAAACAAATAGAAAAAGACCTTCGCGATGATTTAAAAAAATCACACTCTTTTATTTAAGACCTAAAAATATCAATAAACTTAAAGAACGTTTTAAACGGATCAAATATGCTAGATAAGACAAATACTAAATGTCGATGGACTAACAAAATATTTTTCTCACCTATGTAAAATGTAAATAGGTTGTTGTTTAACCTCTTTTAAACGTAAGAATATGTCCGTCTTAAAAGAGAGCAGTTGATAAAAAATAGGTTAATGCGATTTAATAAGCAAGTAAAATTGAGACCAGCTGTAATAAGTTGAATTGCCTAGCCTTTGCATGGCAAATCAATCCCATCGATCTTTTTCGACTTGTCATTTATGGAAGCACAAATTCTCATTGATTGTCTTTGCATGGACAAATCAACAACATTTTTTAGAATCATTAACCCTTTAATTTCGCTAATATTCATGGCCCAGTACGCACTAATAAGTTTAAGAGATCTCGTCAAGTTCTATTAGGGGTGGATCTAGAGTGGCTAGTAGGGGCGCTTATCCTTGCTGGTAGAGGAAAATTTTATAGTTTTTATTAGTTAAGATTTTTCAACTTTTTTTCGAGTTTTCCTTAAATCATTATCCGTTCGCTTTTGCTGGGTTAATTCCTGGCTCCGCCATAGAGTACTATGTTAATGTGGCTGTATTTAGTCGCGGAGCTTGGAGTACTAGCAGGAACGTTCGTCCCGTTAAACAATGAAAAATTGTACTCAGTAGTAAAATTTTACTAAATATTGAAATTTATAATTGTATAGAGTACATTAAATCCGAAGGTGACAGTATGTAGGGTTAGATTTAGCTACAATAAACCCTAACACAATTGGTTTAAGCTCAATACTTCCTCGGACAGTACAGATAGAGAATCACATACTGACATACACATGCGGGTAAAACAAGTAAGAGGAAGTGTTTCACACGATAGGGTAAAAAGATGATCAAGTAGAGACACGTTAAAGTATATGGATGTTTGGTTAAAGTCTTATAAAAAGGTTCAAATTTGACAGGGAGAGCGTGAAAGAGAGGTCGAGGGTCGAGAAAAAGAGTTTCAACGTTTGGAAAACAATAGTGAAAAAGGAATGAATATAAAGGTAATAATAATAATAATAATGCTGCATAATTGATTCTAGGAACGAGGATTATGAAAAGGAAAATGAATATGAAAATTGGAATGTTGCACAAGAAAATTGAAACTAGAAGAGGTGGTTAAATTGTCAATTATTTTAATTGTTCGCCGGTTAAAATGAGTACATAGGGCTGTAAATGAACAGAGTTGGCTCGTCAAATTTTCAAAATCGGCTCTACCAAAGCTCGTCTCGAGCTCATCCAAAACCGAGCCAAACTCAAGCTCAATAAGGCTCGAATCGAAAGCTTATTAGAGCTTGTTTTTAGAATAATTTAATTTTTTTAAAATACTCCGTACATGTAATTTTGGTTGTTATAATTATATTATACATATCATAGTAGAACATTTTCGCATTATGTTTGCTTTTTTATGAAATACTAAAAAAAAAAGTAATAAAAAGAATATAATGACAAAATGAGCTGGATTTGCATTGAGCTTTTCCCGATCTTAGTTCAACAAGCCCTAAACCAAGCCCGAGCTCAAGCTCAAAATGTTGAATTGATCTCCATCTCAGGTTGGCTTGTTTACACGCCTAATAAGTACTTGTTAGAACATGCAAACGGGAGGGGCCACATCCAAACAGAAGAGAGACGAACCACTCGACAATACAAGGGATCGGAGGTTCTATCATAAAACCAATGGACAATAGGAGAAGTAGCCCCTTTATTATAAAGTAATACAATTTATCTTTCTCTAACAATGTGGAATACTCACATGTGGATTTTATATTCCAGCAGTACTATTACTATAAATCAAATTTTGGTGAGGTTTGTTATCTTGTTCAAACAAGCGACATTTAAAAACACTCATACAAAAAGCGTAAAGAAATTTGATCATTCACACTTAATTTGGTTCACTTGTCATTTAGTAATTGTCTCCTTCCTCTTTTTTTGATCTTTTTACCAAAACCAAAAGACAACAATTAACCAGAACAGAGAGGGTAATATTTTGGCCATAACTCCCTCTGCTACTGGTTTGGTTATAACTAGTGTTGCATCTACATATATAAGATTACTTACAAAAACGCACCATAGGGATAGAGGTACTTAGAGCATCTCCAATGGTTAAGTAAAAGGACTTGCTTGCAAATAAGTAGCTTAACTTAAGTAACAACTTAAGTAGCTTAACCATTGTGAGAGTTTGTAGCTTAAAAATGTTGTAGCTTAAAAAGCTTATGTGTCAAGTTAAGCTAATATGATTGTTGCTTACCATTGAAAATGTTCTTAGGTTCGTTAAACAGCCGATAACAGTGATTAAAAGGCAGCTTATTATTAGTCAATAAAAGGGAGTAACGATGGCATGTGGCCATGTGGGTAATGGGCTAAAGGCAAAATTAGAGTCTGCAATGGGCCCGTCCATTTCATGTGCAAAACCTTTATAAAAATCCAGTAATGGTAGTGGTGGTAGATAGGTTGTAGACTTGTAGGACAGAGCAATCACACACCATCCACAATCTAAACCAAACCGACGAGTAATTAGATCAACTGATGATGACAGGTTGTTCAAATTTAATTAGAGACTTAAGGTTTAAGCCCCAAATTACAGAACTGTTAAAATATATGGGGAAGAGCTTTATCATTATAGCGGTCTCTACACCCATAAAAAGTTTAAACCAACCAAAACTTGCCAGAATAGAATGATAGAATGTATCGATGATAATAATTTTATATTTAATAATCTAACTTTTTGTAACTTTGTTTATAAAATACTAAGGTTTTAAAATATTAATGAAATATAAAGTAATGAAAGCAGTTATAATAATGGACGTTTTTAAAGTTAATAATGTCACATATGTTAGTTGATAAAAATTACTCGGTAAAATTTTGATGAATATATAGTAAGAGTGATCATAAGGTGAATTCATTGGAATGATTTTAGTATTAATGAATATAATTTAAATTAAGTAAATTAATTTCACATTATTCAGCATTAGCCTGCTTTAAGCCAATTTATATTTAATATTTATAACTGGTTGTATGTAAAATATTTATTTGCATTTTTTGTTGAACTCTTTTACAACAAGTGTGATCGAACATGATATGAGATTTATCGGGATTGAAGCATGTATGGTGATGGAGAGAGTACAATGGAGGGAAATGATACGTGTAGATTTGTAGTAACTGTTACTATTTGTACTATTTATTGTTGTTATTTAATTTCTAAAAATTATTGTTTACTTTTGAGAATTATCAAACGTTTTACCTAAAACTTCTTGTATAGTCATATACTGTTTATTTTTAATATTTTCCAAAACATTTATTTTTTACTTCCATTTTCAAAATTATTGTTATTAATTTGTATTTTAGATTTAAATTCTAAGTTTTATATTTTCAAACCTATAAATTCAACTTGACGTTTGTAATTTGTATCATGTTTCACTTTTCTCATTTGCTTTTCACTCTTTTTTTTTCTATCTTTTGCATTTTGAGGTGTGCGATCACCTATGGACGGTTCTAAAAGATGTTTCATGTAAGCCGACCTCAAATCATTTTAGAATTAAGGCTCTGATTTTTTTTTTATTGTTGTTGTCGTATGAACTTTTCATAATGTTACTAAGCTCCTTTATAAAATTAATGACTTAGCTAAATTTCTTTTGTAAAAGAGTGTAATTCTTTTATAAATTTATTAAACTCGCTGCAAAGGTAACTTCAAAACTAAAAGGTTAGCTATCTAAGTTATTGAATTAAGTTATAAAAACTAACTCAGTTACTCTTGAATTAGCTCAGTAAATTTACAAATGAATTCCGTAAATATGACCAATTTTAAGACTTGGTTTTTCCACTCAAGACTGATTGGGATTTTATGATCTCATTCTTTCTCATGTTTTTCTTCCTAATCCTATAAAAAATAGTAGATATTGTAAGAATGACATGCATGCATTACAAAAAGTGAATCCACTAGAATGAGAGTCGGGGCCATCAGCCATGGTTGTTTCAATGATCAGAAATGCAGAATCTCCCTATCAATTACGCAGTTAGGCACTTATTTCTTGTGAAAGTGACCCATCTTTGGATCCATTCAAAGTTGCTAAACAATTATTTGCATGGTTCCTCGTTCCATTACACAAGATTAGTCAAGGATAACATTTGCATTTATAGCATTATGTTGTCCCTCTTTTATACACATGCTTCTTGTTTCCACTCGATTCATTATTTCATATCCTTTGCTTTCACATCTTATTCTGATCTATGTCTTTAGCCAATTCATTAAGTTTCTTTTCCGCTCTCATGTTTTGTTCAATAGCAAAATATCACTCCATCCGTTCCGGTCGTTTGTTTAACTTTAATTTTGACACAAAAATCAATAAAAGAGGAAGGGGGCAATTATTGTCTATCAAAGACATTCCTAAAATAGAAAGACAAACAATTGACTGAAACACCCAAAAATGGAATAAGTAAACAAATGACCGGGCCTAAAATAGAAAGACAAACAATTTACTGAAACACCCAAAAATGGAATAGGCAAACAAATGACCAGGACAGTGAGACTTGAGAGTATATAAAAGCTTATTGTAAAACGAGTTTTCTAATACGGAATAATTACATTTTAACTTATAAAGTCATGTTTCTTATAGGCGAAATCCTTTTAATTAGATATTAATGTAAAATATATTTACAAAAGAGATTTGTTGAATTTATCACCGTGGAGGTGCGGAGTCCGCTTAGTCTTTGTATCCAAGAAGTACAGGTTTTAGCTTCTAATCCAATTTGTCGCGGCTTCTGTCATATTAAGCGTAACGGTAATACGGTAGCACATTTGTGTGCAAGATTATGTGAGAATATAGGGGATGAACAAGTCTATGTAACCGATTTTCCTGAGGCCGTCCAAGTTGTGGCGGATATCGATTTAATATAAGTTATCTCATTTTCCTTTCCAAAAAAAAAAAATATATCTGTCAATGCTTATATGGAATTATTTGTGGAAAGAAATCACTTATTACAGATTATGAAATTAAAACTCTATTTAGAAATTGATTTTTTTTCCGAGTACAAAGTTGTTTTTTCTCCATTTAACACTTTTTAAAACACTATCTAAAACTTAAAACTAATAATCATGACAAAAAGAGTAATTTATTAAGACCATCCCCAAGCAAGGTCAATTGCTTGGTCATGACCTTGCTTGGTCATGATTAGTGACTTAATTAAGCTACTTAATTGGTGACCAAAGTTGCTAATTTGTGACCAAAGGTCAATTTGTGACCTTTGGAGGTCAATTTGTGACCTTTGCTTCATTTGGTGACCTCTTCCATGACTTAATAGGTGTCATTTTCTGGTTTGTTGGACGCAAAAAAAGGACAATGAATATATTTATAAAATTAGAAAAAGTAAGAGAGAAGTATATAATATGATAGTGGGAATGTTGTAAAGTGGATAATGATTGGGTTGATGACCTATGTCGCGACCTTCTGCTTGGGAGGGTGAAAATGGGTCAAGGTTAATAAGGTGGAATTAAGAGTAAAATCGGTTCGTGACCTAGTTAGCGTGACCTTTGCTTGGGGATGGTCTAAAGGTCGTCTACAGTATGAAATATTTCATGTGTATGACATCTCTATTACATGCATCCTCATTGTTAATTTGTTATCTCTGAATGATTACCTCTTCTAAAGTTATAGGTAAACAAGAGGGTGAAAGTACTTCAAAATATGGGCTATAACTGAATTGATCCAACTTAAAAACAATCCCACAACCAACATAGTTCCTTAAACTTGAGATGATTTGTGAGAGTTGTGAACCGCTAATAATATGCATGTCTCTCGTTTGATGATATGATAATAAATTATTAATAGTACATAACTACATATATATATATATATATATATATATATATATATATATATATATATATATATATATATATATATATATATAACTATTAATAAATTAATCTAATAATGACTCTGTAAAGCGTGTTCACGTGTAATTTGTTTTAACTTAAATAAGCTTCTCTCCATCTTACAAAAGGATTTAAATTTTAATCAAGATTCTAGATTTATTAGGACTATACGAGTAAATAAGCGTAGTAGTACAATTGTACAAGTGAATAAGTGATAATTTTTATGATGACGAAAAGAAGATGGGAGGACATTACGTGATACAATTCCGTGATTTAAAAAAGACAAATAAAATTTGTCAATTTATAGCAGGTAAATGTTGAGACAAACTATGGTGGGCAATTTTTTTGGCAAACAAAAGATGAAAGAGTAGCTAGGCTGTCTATGCCAGACCTAAAAAGCTAGCCATACATATAAAACACGAGCAATGTTTTTATTTGACAAGGACGAATGATAGATTGGAAATTTGGAATTGAAAAAAGTGGGAAAATAATGCTATCAAGGTGATGTGAAAATTGAAATGAACTCTCAAAATTAATATCACCCCATTCCATAATAATTGCGAATAATTGATATTAACTTTCATCTCACTTTACTATTTTACTAAAATGTAAGGTGACAATTAAATACTCTAAAACGATATAAAAGTCGCTCTTGAAGCTTTATAGCTATAAGCTATCTATCAATTTAATTATCTTCTTTATGTCAAGGTGAAAGTACGAGGATAGTTAAAATATAAAGAGAAACGGGAATTTGTAATCGTGGACTTATCGTCCAGATTACCTCCGGCTGATGGAGGAGTCGGGATTTAAATTTAGCGGGGTGAAATATTTCAGCAGAAACAAATTAAACGGGTAAAACTCTAAATAAAACCATACTTTGAAATTTCATTCTCGCCTCTGCTAGCCCTTCCTGACTTCGCTACGGCCTCCGACTTAACAAACATCTTAAGACAATTTGGATTTCCAAATTTACTCAGTATGTTGTTACAATTCATGGTGCTATTCACATGTGAATGAAGATCAATGTCAAGTACATATATAGCTTGTTTTCTCCGTGTAATCTAGAGTAGACAGCATATACTCCTATTCATAGTCCTATATCACATAATAAAACATCCAAAATAATTGGCACAAATTTTCGTAAATGAGGACTATATACGTCGCAAGCTACAAGTCAAGTACTATTTATATGGGTTATATGGATAGATAAGACAAAAATAGAGTGCATGTTTAGAAAGTAGCAATCTGTTTTATCTTATCTACACATAAATAGCGCTTGATCCGTCACAAGCTTGTAATAAATATACACCTGTTACAAGGGAGACTAGCTCTATATTTGGTTACATTATGCAATTACAGGATGGGAGAGCAAACAAGCAAAATGTCACACCAATATTATATCGTACAAGGAATCTCAACTTTGTTACCATGCGTTTATTTATGCATGCAAGTTATCACTTATCACTCGTACGGTGTAAGACATGTACCATCATCCAATCACAATAATTCTCAAAGAGCTACTAATGTTTTATTTTCATCTTATTTAATTTATTTTAATGTACCATCCAAACGGTCCGTCTAAGATGGAGTTTCAAAAGGTTTTTAAAATTAGGACCCATAATATAAAAGAGCCTCAAAATATCCGATCTTCTTTTGGTATTTACTATTTAGAATCGGGCCTGGTTGAACATGCTAACAACTAGAATACAGATAAACTATTAGCCTATTGGAATGGTTTATAAATTGCCAACTTAAGAGGCAAGTTATTGAGGTATTTTATTTACCCTCGTATCATTTACATATAAACTATTAGCCTATATGACTAAAATCGTTAAATATTCAACCAATTTTGATATAAGATGACTACTCCGAAATAACTTCCATATTAGTCATAAGTTTTCTCCTACTTAATTTTGATAATAATTATTTTTTTCTTTTCCAATCTCCTATATATAACACAAATTCTTGTTTGTGACGGCACATATCCGTCACTCTTGAGTGACGGATACCATTTTACCTTATAAAGTACCCACTTTTTCTCTCTCTACAACATTATTTATGTGGTCCCCTTTCTCCACTAATCCATTTTGTTACCATTTTATCTCACAAAATATCCGGCACAAATGGTGACTCGTCACAAGGGAGAACAATTGTATATATAAAAGCTAGGTTTTTTCAAGCTTTTTTATTGAATCCTTGAATTTAGGAAAAAAAATTCATATGATCATGGTGGGACCCAACTATCTCTATAATTTCTACCATCAAATTGTGCTTAATGTTTATGTCCAAGGCAACGAGTGAATCAATATTTTGGAGTACATATTTTATTTGTCATTAAATTAGTTATATATGTTTATTTAATTTCTAATATTTTTATACCATATAGTTTTATAAATATTTATTTCAAAGGTCTGTTTACCCTTTTAAATTTAAAAAAATACAAATTAAAAGATTAATAAAAAAAGAGAGGGGAATTCAGTAATTTCAAAATAAAATAAAATAATTGATTTTATTGACAAACAAAAAGGCCAACTGAAACTTGAAGGCCCAGTAAAGAAGAAACCAATATGGGCGAGCTTTGGAGTCGAGTTGAACCCAAGTATAGAAAGTTAAAATCAGAGTGAGCGGCACTGCATCCAACAAAAACATCCCTAATGGCCTAAAGCCCCTGCATAATTCTCATGAATACCTTTTACTCATATGGTTAGAGAAATATGAGTTGAAGCTTGGGTTCTTACTTCTTATGAATGAGCTCACCTAGAGGTGATAACGAGACGAGAGTACGAGATAGTTCGTGGTCAACACAAGGCCACCCCTACCTTGGTAATAGGGACTGGGCTTTGGAGTCCAATGGAGTGAAAAATAACCCCATTTACCCTGGCCTCAAAGATGGACCGAGATAAGTCTTCATGGATGGTCACAATACTCATGTTATCAAGTTGACTGATGTGATGTCCCAGCTCCTCACCATTTTACCCTTCTCCTCACATTTCAACTTGTGTTGCTGTTTTGCTTGACAGACAACCAAGCCAAGGATCCACTTTATAGGATCTAGCTCAACGAAGCCAAGGCCCAACTCCTCGAAGGCAAAGCCCAACAAAGAAAAGGTTAGGAAGTCGCTAGAATTCGACTTGGTCTTCAGTCTAGACCTGGCAAACAGATCAGGTCGTGTCGTGTTCGTATTCGTGTCAACTTTAAACGGGTCATTTGTCTCAACCCTAACCCAACCCATTTAATTTTTCCATTACCCAACCCGACCTGTTTAACCCGTTTATCTTTTAGCAGATCATTTTTAACCCATTTAACCAATTTAACCCAATAAACTAATAAACTAAATTAAGCTTTATAGCCCTATTATGCCAAAAATGATGAATGAAATTGCATATTTTTAAGTTGTTTGTTTGAATTATTGATTCAATCCAAATATATTATGACACTTTTAAATAAACGGGTTATTCGTGTCGGGTTCGTGTCAAAAAAGCTCAACCCTAACCCGACCCATTTATATTTCGTGTCGTGTCCGTGTCGACCCAATTACTTAAATGGGTCACAAAGTCCTAACCCTAACCCACTAACTTCGTGTCGGGTTCGTGTCGTGTTTTCGTGTCGTGTCAATAATTGCCACCTCTACTTCAGTCCATCTTCTATCTTCATCATCAGTTCCCCCGTTTTCGAAACTTCTAGACAGAGAAAGCTGAAGTTCAAAAAAAAAAAAAAAAAAAAAAAAAAAAATGGCGACTTCACTCGTCAAGCTTCGATCAGGTGTCCAATCCGCCCTCCGCCATGGCCGATCTTCTAATCTTCTCAAACGTTCCTTCTCTTCTTCCGCTCACCATGACGAAGCCTGTAATTCCTCTTTCTTCCTCTCTCTCTCTCTCTGTAAACATAATTACAGCAATTCGATGATTTTGATTAGTTAAATTGAATATTTGAAATTTGCTGTTGAATGTGAAAATTGATAGATGAGGCGAAAGAGGCGGATAAATGGGAGAAGATAACGTATTTGGGAATAGTATCGTGTACTGCTTTGGCTGTTTGGAATCTGTCGAAAGGTCATCCTCATTTTGATGAGCCTCCTGTGAGTTCTCTTCTTTCATTCTCCTTTGTATCGTTTTTCGGAGAAATTACTAGTGTCTCTCTCTCTTAATGTCTAATCATTTGTTTAGCTTTAACTAGAATTTTTAGGGAGAGATTTAGGTTGATAAGCTAGTGGCAGGGTGGTAGTTGGTAACTTGTTTATTTGGTCGCGATATGAGGTTATAGTTACAATGTTACATTCACTATCATTCGATTCAATGCTGTATTAGTTAACTCTTAGTGACTGGAAATCTGGAAATATTGTGATTATGTTTGCAGGCATTCCCATACATGCACATCCGCAACAAGGAGTTCCCATGGGGTATCACTTCATTTTCTCGTTTCCTATTTCATGTCTCTGAATCACTTAATTGTCTAACTTGATCATTATTGAGAGATTGCGTCTCTCTGCTTGAATTTTCCTTCACCGTTTCTGTTTCCCTTGTTTGATTTACGTATTTGAGGTGCTAATATGATATCCACGCCACAGATAGGATGTCAGACGTAGTAATTACTACGTACCCTGTGCATCATTCTTAATAGTACATAGATAGGCATCCAGCCTTAGTAGTATTTGTATCCCTTGTGCTTTTTTCTTCCGCTTGTACAAATCCATGCATGTCGGGTGGGTTAGTGCTCCTACGAATTTAACTAAAGTTCAATTGTTAGGGTGCAAACCTATGTCCCACATCGGTAGAATAAAGATGAAAGCTAATCTTTATAAGTGTACAAAATATAATAGTAGGTCTTTTAGGAAGGAGTCCAAGAGTAAATCCGTGAGGGCTTGGCCCAAAGCGGACAGTATCGTACTATTATGGGTTGTGGACACCAATGCAGCAGAGGCCGAACACGAGGTATTCACGCTTCCGCACAACAAGTGGTATCAGAGCCCAAGGTTCGACTTGGGCTAGACACGAGGGATTCATCAGCAGACCCTAGACTTGAAGTTGTACCATGTAAGACATGGAACTCCTACTTTGGGGTGAGTCCTTGAGCAAGCCCGGTCCAGGGCTAAATGGATGAAAGACGTCATAGGTCTTGTGGGACAGAGACCATTTGTGTACTAGAACTGTTGATTAGGTGGACCCTTATCAGGTTGGGTGCCACAGGTCTGGTGGGTCCTTTTTAGGTTGGATGTCAAAGACCGTTTGTGTTCTAGGACTTCTAAAGTGGCGGACCCGATCCAGGGTATTTTGGATGGATGCAGGATGATGGTCCATAGAGGTAAGGTCCGAGTCAAGATGATGGTCCTTGGTTTGAGGGGAGGATTGTTAGGGTGCAAACCCATGTCCCAAATCGGTAGAATAAAGATGAAAGCTCATCTTTATAAGTGTGTATAAAATATAATAGTACGAGGCCTTTTGGGAAGAAGCCTAACAATCCTCTGACACGAGTAGGCTGATTAAGAGGAGGAAACTTATAATAGATCTCAATATGAAACATTTATTCCTTTACCTAAGCAAATATAATAGACACGGCTTTATAGGTGTCCGACACGAGTAGACTAATTAAGAGGAGTGTCTGTTCTACCTAGGTCTACTCCAAAAATTGCATGCCCGGACAGAGCTACCGGATTCGTAATTCGTTCGATTCGTTTTCGTAGTTCGAATTCGCGATTCACTTAATTTAACGAATTGGATTCGCTGAGTGTATTACAAAATTTGTAATTCCGTAATTCACTCATTTTTTTGGCTATATGGAGTAAGAGATTTTTCAATTCCGGTGTTTTTCTAGTGACAACCTCAAGACCACTTAATTTAGTATTTACAACTCCAAGCAGGAACCCTTGAGGAGCAATGCATGACTTGTTATCTTAGAGTTCCAAATCGTCTAGGCACGTGTACATTTAGCAAGGCATTTGAGGGGAGATTTGTGTAAATTGCTCACTGAAAATAGTTGTTTATTTATTTCGTGGCTGAGCCCTCCATCACAATATTACTACCAACCAGCTAACCCTAATTCAATATGTTAGACCTATGAAAAAACGCTCGGCTGTCCATCCAATTATGTATGCACTCATGCCATTGATGGTGTGATTCAGTGAGTCTTGTCTCTCGTTTGAAACTAACCTAAATCAATATGTGCTCCTCAATTATTAGGATTAATAGACTTATCTCGCTTTTCTTGTATAAGTTTTTGTGGTGCGATTTTGTTATGCTGAAGGACTTGAAAGATTGCATCTGATTATGACTTCATTTTTCCAGGTCCTGATGGCCTTTTTGAGGTAAAAGAGCACCATTAATCAAGATTGCATCCCTACATTTGTTTTCAAAGTGGTGGAAGAAGATTTCTAGGTTGCGAGTTTGCCTAATATTACCTGCCCTCTCAACTTATATATGGACCGTTTCAAGCAGTATGCTGCTGCTGCTAATAATATATACTCGTATTTTGGTTGTCCACTTTGTGTTGCACCTGCTACTCTTGCAAATAAATTGTGTAAAAAAAATTTGAGATGCCAACTAAATTAAACTAGTCATCATACTGTATTTATGCGATCAATTTACGACTTGAGTGCTTTGGTATATAATTACATTTGGAATTTTTATAGTACAAGATTAATACTCCTAGTTAAAGACAAATCACACCTCATAAGAAAAACCAATATTAATTTATGTCAAAGTGCATAACGGATTGATGGCTCTTAGAAAAATTAACATCTGAATCCAGGACAATGCCCGTCTCATTTTATCTAAGCGGGTATTATTTGACTTGTTTGAATCTTAAAGACGGAGTATACTATTAGCATGGAATTGTAAATTAGTGGAGAAGCATTATCTTCATCTTAGACGTGTTTTAGGTAAAGACTAATTCATCATCTTGTGTATTTAACAGTTCAAATGTGCTATCGTAACCCATTTTCTCTCAAGTACTTCCTATTTCTCTCTCAAAATGAAGCCAGCAGCAGTAAACACATTGGTTTTAGCCGCGCTACTCGTAGTAGCCATTATTGTGATCACTGCAGTTGTATATGCTGATTACGATAACAATGAAATCACAAAATCAAAACCCTAACAACCCAATGCTATCGATTTACCACCAGCATTTGTGCTACTTCGGTTGACGATTTGGGCGCCTAACTGCTTGCACCGCTTTAAGCACCATTGTTTCATATATAGATATCTGTTTTTCCATTATTTGCTTTACAACTTGGTACGTTTATGTTTCACGCAATATTAGTGTAAAACGTGAGAGATTAATTGTGTCAGTTCGGTGTCTTTGTGGTTTGATTACTAAGACTCGAAGAATCTTGTTTCATCTTTGTTGTTTTTTTTCCTTATTGATTAAGATTTTGTATATGGAGAAACTTATCTTGAATAAAATCAATGGCGTGTTCTTTTTTACTTCTTCCGTTCCAATCACTTGTTTGCCTTTCATTGAAATACCCTTACACAGAACAAGAAAGGCAAACTACTGATTGGGACAAAGTGAGTACTAAGAAAAGTCTGGTCGCCTATTTGACTTTTCTAAAATGAATGGAGAAACATATCTTGTATAAAATCAATTGTATTAAGAATGGAGTTCAAAACCTCAGATCTGCCCAAAGTCATAAATAGTGAAAGTCATGTTAGTAGGTACAACCAACTTGGGTCAAATGATAAGCCATTTGATGATAAAACTTGTGAGAGGTCGTTTTACACAGTTTGTTAGTGATTTTGATGGTAAATGTCCTTGGTCTCTGTATTGTTCATCAAATTTACTAGGATTAACATTGTCGTCCATTGTAATTTTGTACCCTCCATTTCATTTCAATTGTCGTCTGAAAATAGTCTTGACTCGCGAACTAAGGCACTAGCGCTTCCCTATTAACCGTAGTGCAGTCACCCTTTTGAATGATTTAACTTCAGATTGTTCATTCTCGTGATCATTCTATTAAGTTATTGAATATTTGTACACTAAAATATGAGAGCACGGTAACCTTGACAACAACAATGTCAGGTACTCGTGAGACAACCGATATTTAACGTCATGGTCAAGAACTCAAGATTAGTCGAGCAGAAGTGTTTTACAGTGCTTCAATGTTCCAAGTACTGTGGGCTAACATTGATAGTGCCAAGGAAATTTGACATGCCAAGCATTCACAAGCGAAGCAAAAAAACTTCTCAGTGTGACTGATCTGGAATTCGATATTATCGTAATAATTACTCTGGGTAATACATAGAAGCAAATGTGAATCAAATAAACATACAAATAACTCAGTCTATCATCGAACTATCTTTACACACACTGGTTTAGTGTGTTGCATCACAGCCTCACAGGACATGACCAAATGCCCGGTTTTAAGAATATTTCATCAGCAAAAGCCACAACTTTGAACGAGCAAAATTCAAGGAACCATGTAATGCGAGGCTGTGACGCACTATGAGTCATAACCAAAGGGTATCACTTGGCAATTGCGTCTTTGCTGTTGCTCCCTGCGCTACCTGAGTCAGGTAGAGTTTCTAAATCTGTTCGATCCTTGATGTCTTCGGAAACAGAAGTATCAACTTGATCATGCTGCTCAACATTAGCGGCTTCACCTGAGTTTGATGTTTCTTCTTTCTGGCTCTCTGAGGAATCGACTTGATCACGCTGCTCATTATTAGCGTTTTCATTCGAATTTGATGATTCATCTTTCTGGTTTCCCGAGGAATCAACCTGTTCTTGCTGCTGCACCTTAGCATTTTCATTTGAGTTTGAGGATTCCTCTTTTTGGTCTCCTGAGGAATCCACATTAGCATTTTCATCCGTGTTTGATGATTCCTCTTTCTGATTTCCCGAGGTATCAACTTGATCCTGCTGCTCAGCATTAGCATTTTCATTTTGGTCAGATGATTCCTCTTTCTGTTTCCCCGAGGAATCATCTTGCTCATGCTGCTCAACATTAGCATGTTCATTCAGGTTTGATGATTCCTCTTTCTGGCTTCCCGAGGAATCAGCCTGATCATGCTGCTCAACATTAGCATTCCCATTCGTGTTTGATGAATCATCCTTTTGGTTTCCTGAGGAATCACCTTGACCATTCTGCTCAACATTAGCGTTTTCATTCGAGTTTGATAATTCCTCTTGCTGAGGTTTTGAATCTGAGGAGGTGGTAGACCCCGCTTGTTCTTGTGCCTCAGCATTTTGGCTGACATCCACATTTAATCCTTCCTCTTTCTTTTCCAGATCTTTACTGTTGAATGATTCTACTTTTTGTTCCTGAGAATTCAAATTTTTAGAAGAATCAGTTTGACCCTCAGTCTTGTCACTTGTATTTGCCTCCTCGTTACCATTTGTATCAGTGTATGCAGCAGCATTCCCATCTCCAGTACCGGTGGCAGATTCACCACCTTCAGCACTGCTATTATCCTCAGCCTTAGCATCACCAGCAATTGTGTCAGCCTTCTCGGTTTTCTCAGAGATAGCTTCCTGTATTGTTGAACTCTCCTCTTTTGTGTTTGTGTTATCGACTTTCTCGTTTTGGCTTTGTGAGGCAAATGTTTCATCGCTGAATGCGTTCGTCTGCCCTTGCTTGTCTTCACTCGACTCTGCATTTTGGGCACTATCGTCCTTTTCTTCAGCCGGTTCTTTTTTTGCTGCTTCTTGGAAAGAATTGCCCTGATTATCGGCATCCTCATTCACTTCCGAATTGGACGAATCTTTTTCCTTGTTGTCGTTCGTGGCTGTTGCTTTATCGTCTTTGTCAATTCCGTCCTGAACCTGACCATCCGATGAGCCTGAATTCTCGATCTTAGTATCCTCCTGCATCTTCGTCTCTTCATTTTTCTTCTCACTGCTACCTTCCGTTGTTTCGCTCTCTTGACCCTCATTTGAACCTTCTTTCTCTTTCTCGCCAACCTCTTCCTTCTTTTCTTCAACTTGTTCCTTCTCATTATCTTTGTTTTCCTCCCCCGAACCAGAATTTTCCTTTCCTTCATTTTGCATCCCTTCACTCTCTTCCTGTTTTTCCTCACTTTTAGACTCCCCGCCGTCCTTCACTCCGTCTTCGGTTTCTTTGATCTCCTCCTTGATACCTTCTTTGTTTTCTTCACTGTTTTGGCCTTCATTTTCACTCTCTTTGTTCTCCTCAGTTCCCGCCTTTTCATTTTCGTCACTTTCTTCCTTTTCCTTCTCCTTGTTCTCTTCATGCTCTTTCTCCTCATTTTCGTTTTCTCCATCACCCTTCACCTCATTCTCCACCTCCTTTTTCTTTTCCTCTTCTTTATCCTCACTTTTGTTCTCTTCGATAACCTGCTCGTCCTTACTCGCTTCATCGTTCTCTTTCTTTTCGTCTTCCGTACCCTCACTCTCTCCTCCTCCTCCTCCATTCACTTCTTTCTCCTCTTCCCTACTCTTCTCATCCTCACTTGTCTTCTCGTCTTTACCCTTCTCTCCTTCAAAATACCCTTTATTTTCACCAACCTCTTCACTTTCAACTTTATGCTCCTCTTCCTCCCCAACATTATTTTCATCTATGCTCGATGTTGTCTCTTCCAACTCAGGAATATCCTTCCTTCCGAACCTCAATCTATCAAGCTCACCCTCCCCAAGCTTTCCGGATACCTTGGCTGCTTCTCCAAACACTTTATCCTGGTTATAAGACCGCTTGATTTGGTACACAAGCCAAATCCCAACACCTAACAACACAATCAACTGCAAGGCATGCTTCACCTTGAACCCTTTGTTTGACCTCTGCCCTCTACCACTACGAGGCGATAACTTGAACATACTTTAATCTTCTCAATATTATCTTGTAATTCAAATTTCGACTAGGCTACCTGTTGCGATTAACAAAAAAAAAAACATTGCAATGATCCAAATATTTACGAAAACTTTAGATATTAGAAAATGATGGTCGGATCATCAACTAAAACACGATTCTCTGAAATTTTACTGGTAAAACAAAGGACACATAATGATGATAACTATCTCAAACTTAAATCTTGGGTAAATTCCATGGTGGGAAATTTCAATCTTTCAGGGCATGAACCAGTAATGCAGCAGAGTAAAAATTAAACTAAAGGTTCCACAATTTTCCTTCGTCGTCGTTCCGCCACTGGTTAAACTTATGAGATTTCTTCTGTCGCCAATAATTTCAGCATTATGAAGTATGCTAATAATTGATGAACTAGTCGCAAAATGATTTGGGGTCGATTAACCCAAACCGACAATAGACTAGCACTAACCCAAGAAATCACTGATGATTACTACTCCGTAATTAATACTCCCATTGCCTAGGTTAGGCAATTGCTTCACTATAAATAAACACCAATTCTTATTTAAGACGGAACTATCCGTCTTAAGCCCACATTAATTAAATGACTAAAGGTCATTATGCCCACATTAAAGGTGAATTCTTACACGAAAAACTACCATTTTCAGAATTATTTAACAGATCTAAATTCCTAAAAGAATTAAAAAAAAAAAAAAAAACAACTTTTCACAGTTACAGAACCATGAAAAGAACATTATGCGCACATTAAAGCTAAATTATTTTCTATATTTGATATTGTATACAGAATTTAATGAAGCAGAACATATATACAAAAAAGATCTAATCCTATTCCTTCCATCTCAATCATTTGTTTAACTTTGATTAGGTAAACAAATGATTAAGACGAGAGAGTATGAAATGCCAGAAAATCAAGAAAATGTTGGGAAAGATCTACTGACCTTGATGAGAATAATAAGCCTGAAAGAAGCTTTGAGATCGTGGGAAGAAATGGAAGAATGTGAAAAAAAAAAATAAAAAGGTAGAAAGTTTGCAGTGGTAATATTATTAAACAAGTATTTGATTGATGTGTGATTGGTGAAACCAACCTAACAAATTTGAATTTTTGTAATAATAATAATAAGGGAAGTGAAAAGGAAGAAAAAACAATGAAAATGAATTTGTTTGGAAATTTTGAGGAGGAAAATATGAAGATGTCGGTAGGTTACAGGAAAAGGGCAGATTTAGATCTCAAATAATGTGTTCCATCCAACGAGGTTTTTCTATGATCCAATTTGTGTTATTTAAATGAGATGCAACTTTTTCAAGTGTAAGCAACTCACTTGATTTCACACCACTTCACCCTCTCCAATCTCCTCTATCGAGTCTAACGTCCCCAATACTAAGCAAGTTTTTCCGTTTTATAACCAGGGGCGGAGTTAGGGGGTTAGGGGGGCGTCCCACTTGGGTATTGGGAATTTCAAAAAAAATTTGTTAAAATTTTTAAAAAATTTCGAGGTTTACCTTATGACATTGCCAACTCAACCCGATTTGACCTATTTTTAAGGTTGTGATTTGTGAATGAGTGTACATATTGACCGAGTCATCCGAGATAACCTACATCAAAACTAAGAAATAATTTTGGGTTCAAGACCTACTAAATAACTATTGGTTTGAGACTTATATTAACCAAAAGTTATACTCCGTATTCAATTCGGCCTGTTCATATAACCTGTAAACCGAACCCGTTTGATAAGTCTCGTTTAGGGATGTACACTAGGCTGGGTCAGGCTGTTAATTTGTGGCACATGTCCGGCACTAAAAAGGGGTCGGGCTGGGCTCCATAATGTCTGGCTCGGGCCCGACCCATATAGTGTTTTTTTAGGGTGAGATTATCAGTCAGACTCTCCCAAGTCTTAAGACTCTGCCACATCAGCTTTCCACTAACTTTTATTATTTCTTTATTGTTCAAACTCACCTCAGACTTTATACATTATCCGTCACACTCACCTCAAACTCTACTTTTCCACTCCACTTTATTTTTTCAGAAATTTCCCATGGTACCCTCGAACTTTGACAGATTACACATGGTACCCCTCTTTTTAAATTTCTACATGTGGTACCCCTATATTTACGTTTTTCTTTTCCAGAATACCCTTGGCAGATTTCCGTCATAACACTGTTACTATTATTGACTATTGACTAATGACTCCTTTTTTTATCTAATCCTTATTAAATTTAACAAAAAACACTTCAAGCCTAAATGCTTAAATCTCACTCATCCCCTCTACCACTACCACCACACCACCACCACCACCAAACTCTGACAACCACCACTCTCCCACCCTTATTCCCGCTCTAGTTCAAACCCATTCCAGCCCTATACCTCACCCTAATCAGCCCCATACACAACCACCAATCAAACAACCTAAATCTACCCTAAACCCGCCAACTTGATCAAAACCCGAAAAAGGGTGAAAATGTGGGGTTGTTTTGGGCATGTGGTGAGGGGTGTTTAAAGCTGGTTGTGGGAAGATGGTGAGGCTGATCGAGTGGCTGTATGAGAACGGAAATGGAGGCGGTTGTGCCGGTGGCTTGAAGGGTTGTATAAGACGCGTTGAAGGGGGCCAATGTGGGTTTAGAACACAGTGGTTTTGCCGCTGGAATGTGTTTGTGTGAAGGCCCTTTTTTGGGCTTTGAAGTTAATGGGTTATTCAGGGCAGATTTATGGTGTTTGGTGGCTATGTATAGGGTTGATTTGGGCGAGGTAATGGGCTAGAATGGGGTTGAACTAGGGCGAAAATAAGGGTGGGGGAGTGGTCGTTGTCGGAGTTTGGTAGTGATGGTGTAGTGGTAGTGGTAGTGGTGGTAGAGAGGATGAGTGAGATTAGGCTTAAGGTGTGTTTGTTAGATAAAATAAGGATTTAAATAACAAAAAAGGAGTCACAAGTCAATAATAGTAACGGCGTGATAACAGAAGTCTGGCAAAGGTATATTGGGAAAGAAAAATGTAAATACAAGGGTACCACATGTAGAAACTTAAAATGAGGGGTGCTATGTGTAATCTGCCAAAGTTCGAGGATACCATGAGAAATTTCCGTTATTTTTTTTAACAAAAAGAAAAGACACATGTTGCCCTCCCATTGGATAATTTTTCTTTTTCTTTAAGGTGGGTCAAGACTAGGGATGGCAATGGGTAGGGTCTGGGTCGGGTCCACCCAGACCCGGACCCGAGATTTCCCTTTGGACCTGTACCCGACCTAGATCCGCAAGGGTCTAAAATTTGAGGACCCATACCCAGACCCTATGGGTAAGGGTCGGGTCTGGGTCTACCCGCGGGTCCGAGTTTCAGCCACTTTAATAGCAGGATTAACAGCAACGGGGTCTATAATATTAAAAAAAAAAAAAATCATACTACTTTAACATTATGAGTTTATTAATCTCTATTGTACGCTACCAAATCAAATATACATATCAAAGAGATTAAGAAAGACAAAGAAGACCTAAATTAATTTTACCTCTAAATACATGTGAAAGAATCAAACTACCCTAAAATCAATACCGTACTTGATAGCCGTCTCCATCTGACCGTCGCTGGCTGCCGTTAATGGTAGTTGTCGGTCGTCGCCTATTAGAGAGGTGGTTGCCAGCCGCGTATCAGTGTTGTGGTGGTGGTTTCCTTGTGTCAGTGGTGGAGTGGTGGTATTGTCAGAAGAGTTTGGTTGGGTTTTATCACTCTGTGGGATGAGGGAAGAGAAAGAGACTTTAGTTGCTTTGGTTTCTACGGTCTGCCAGTATGAATTCAGAAAGGTTGTGATTTTGATTTTTTTTTTAATAAAGGGTCTAAGGGTCGGGTATGGGTCTCATAACTTAGACTCGGACCCGGACCCGAAATATTTTCTTAAGACCCATACCCGGCCCATACCCATTGGGTCTGAAAAAATGAGACCCATACCCAACCCATCATTAGGGTCCGACCCTTAGGGTCTGGGTCGGGTCCCCGACCCACTACCATCCCTAGTCAAGACTCACCCAAAGTCTTAAGTTGAGTCTTGAATTTCTAAGACTCAACTTAAGACTTTGTTAAAACTCTATCAAAACTAGGGTAGATTATTGGTAGTCTTGAGTGAATCTTGTCTCAAGACTTACTAAAGTCTTGTCTCAAGACTACCAATAATCTTAGCCTTGGTGTTTTTTGAATTTTTAGCAGGCCAAGCCGGGCTAGGCTGGAAATTTGGGGCACTGGCCCGGCCCAAGTAAAGGGGCGGGCTGGGCTGGTTGATCTAGAAAAAACCGGCTCACTGATGCGGGTTGGGCCGAGCTGCCCTGCCGCCCGCACGGTTGAACAGCTCTAGTCTGTTGCTCGTAATAGAATCATAGGCATTAATCAGCACAGGTGCAGTAAAGAGTATTGTGCATCCCTCGACGGATCCGCCATATTACTCTGTTGGCAAGTTGGGTCTCACGTTCCTCCAAAATATATGACCTGTATGTGTCTCTTCAACCTTTACTTAGATTGTTCATACGTGAAAATGGAATAGGCCTAAAATGAAGTGTTGGTTTGATTTCAGAAGTCTCTGCTCAAACTAAAGAAGGTTAGTTAGTTCTGGTTTTCTAGTAACAACTAACAAGGGAGTATGAACTACTATGAAGAAATAAAGCATGCGCATATCGGCCAGGGGGATACGCATAACGCATAACGCATAACGGAGGAAGTTCATATTAACCGTATTCTAATAACGCATAACGCATTATTGTTGCCCGGCTTAACGCATAACGGAAGGGGTTGTACTCATAATTTGGATAACTTCAATTAAGCAAACAAATAAAATAAAATAAAAACGAGTAGGGAGATAATAATAATAAGTCCGGGCTTTCAATCCATCTCGCTAGGGAGATACTCGAATATCCTAATCGGTATACTCTAATACACACAATTCACAAACTTTGACATGAAACAAACCGATCCATATCAAAACTATTTACGAATATTCATCAAAATTATGGAACACTAATAATTATTGTATGAGACGGTAGTGTGATTATGTGATGTATGATTTGCGTGGCTATTGACTGACTTGACTGACTTGACTCTACATATGAGAAGATCTAATTAAATCAGAGACCATGATCTGCTTTAACCTACACCTTGTACCTCATTTTTACGTATGCTCTTCTTAAATTACTCCAGTATTCATCTTATTGCTCCTATTTTGCTCTATAAAAAAGAATATAATTGAATAAATAATGTCTAGTCACTTCAGACGACTTGGAATTGTACAAGACAAATAATAAATGAAAGAGTGATAGAATGAAAGATCAACCTTTGATGGAAATTTTCCCATGAAACATCATTTCATACCTTTTCATATTTTTGTCACTCTTCCCATTTTTTATTTCTTCCATATGTTTTTTAATTTCCTTCTAAAAGAGTCGTGCAGCAACAACAACAACAAATGCTACCACAGTTGGTATGATTATTAAAGTGTAAATAACCTCAATGTCACTAGAATACGGTTAATATGAACTTCCTCCGTTTCAGTTGATTATTTGCCTTTAATTAAATATTTTCAAAATAAAATAAAAAAGACAAACAAATGATTGGGACAAGTGAGTGAAGTATATTTCTCATGGATTAATATACTCCCTGAGTCCCTATACCCATTAAGGTGCATTCAGTATTTCGAGCGAGATTGTCCCAACTGACGTTAGACGAAGATACTCCTTGTCAGTTTTTCAACACCTAAAAAACATTTTAAAAAATATTCTCATCATCTATTCTATTCCAACTTTCCATCAATTTGAGATATATAAATTTGTCATTTATCCATTTTATAAAAAAGGGAAATGAAAGGGTGTCGCTAGATGTCAATGTGTCCTATGGGAAGGAAATTACTGTCTCAAAACAATCTCTAGTTTAGGTTAAATAAAATCGAATATACTCCGTAAGATATTTAACAAAAGTAGTTTAAATCGGTCTTGTATAAGTTCTTTTACCCTAAACATTCAATAAAGACGTCATGTCTCTTGCTAAAACATAAAAGAAATTTGGGAAGGTGTATTTACAATAATTTTATTCTCCATACTCTAGTTTAGTGTAAAACCGCTTTCTCCAAAAATGCGCCAAAACTTTTATTTTAACAAAGCCAGCCGAGGACTTTGGAGACACGCTATTCTTAATGATTGGACACCTACAAAGTTACACTTGCAAGAAATGACATACATACTGTATTACTGTGACAGGTAAAAATCATAGCATGTGCATGAATAACAATACTTCATTAATTACACAATATATAGGTTTAATCTTTTAATTAATAAGTACTTACATGATATCGAGTTGAGTACTACCAGAGGAGGACGTCAACTTATTTTCTTAATTAATTAATTAATTAATTAATACGGAGTAGCACATTTACATTTCCAAGTAATGGGCTTGTAATCAGAAGACTCTCCTCTTGCATACTCAAGATTAGACACTGAGACTGTAGGAACTTGAACTGCAACGCAACGGCCACCACACGATGAATAACACCTTCCTTGACATCTCGGCGGTCTCGAACCTATCATCCTCCCAATAATCATCACTTTCTCTTCTTCTATTATCTAATACAAGTACCAAATTCCATTGGTCAACTCAGTAAAACATGCATTTTCTTTTATAAGACCCTCTCATATATAGTAACTAAACAATTCTTACCTTTTGAGACTTGGCGGAATTATTTACGTAAGTTAATTTGAGGAGCATCCGACCTGCATTTTCAAGAACAAGAATTATTAACATGAAAAAAAGTCAAAGCTTAACACAAGAGTAAGACTATGTACAATAACATTACATCAAAAAAAAAAAACACATAGTAATAGTAATATACCTTCATTTGTAGATGCAAACATACAAATTGAGAATAAAGAACATGCAAGAAGTGAAACAATCATATTTATATTGAGATGGACCATTTTTAATTAACTAATTAGAAAAATAATATAAAATATTTGAGAATGAAATAATGATTTTTGGAAGAAAAATGAGTGTAGAGAGAGTGATGCAAGAGAAAAAAGAATGAAGGAAAAAGAGGTACGTATTCCTATTATAACAAGGAAGACAAGAGTAGAAGCGTATGTAGTACATTAATAGTACTGTTTATTATTATTTATTACCAACAAATAAGGAAAGAGTAGTGTACATACGTTTTCAATTTTCATACACAATCTCTACCTATTTTTTTTTTTTTTTTTTTTTTTGTTTACCGTCAGATGGAATATATTGCTCACTATTACTGATTTGTAGTATGACGTCAACATTTTTTTACCGTCAGATGGAATATATGCTCACTATAACGTTTTAAGTGTTTAGCTAGCTAATAATGATCTGCCAAACTTAGTACTCGTAGCTTATATACTTCTGAGTGGCTCAAGGAAATTGTTGGGATAAATTCAAGTAGAAACAACTCGCGGAATAGTAATTCAGCTTCCTGTGACGAATTTGTAATACGTTACAACGTTTACAGTATTGTGTATTATTAAATGTTTGTGTTTTACGTTAGACATCGGGTGTCGTGGCCTAGTTGGTTATCACGTCACTCTAAAACACACTGAAGGTTTTCGGTTCGAGTCGACAATCGTAGACAAAGGCCGAGAGGTTATATACATAGCCGACGACTTTGAAAAGAGTGTTGTCAATGATTGAATATAGTTCGTGTGCACTCAATTTACAATGACATAAATACTGTGACAGGGGAAACCATAGCCTGTACATGAATTAACAATACTTCATTAATTAATGAATCACACTTATATAAAATAAGTAAAATGATGTTTTTAAAATGGAAATGAACATAAATGTGTCACATGTAGTACTAAGAATTTGTAGAGTATCAGGTAGCGTAAACTCATTTTTTTTATTAAATGGCGGAAGTTAAATAGGAATCAAGGATCGAATAGAAGAGAGCCACATTTGCATTTCCAAGTAATGGGATTGTAATCAGGAGACCCTCCTCTTTCATCCTCAAGATTAAGCACTGGTACATTACGAACTTGAACTGCAACACAATGTTGGCTAGGACACGGATAACACTTTCCTTGACATATCGGCGGCGGTGTCGAACCTATGACCGTCCCCATAATCATCACTTTCTCTTCTTCTATTATCTAATAAATTAAATACAAATACCAATTTTCATAAGATAACCCATAAAACATACTCGTACATTTGAATATACACGTTTTTTTATAAGACGGTATTAAGAAGGAAACAACCTAGATATAAGTATTAGTCATAGTAATGAAACAATTCTTACCTTTTGAGAGTTGACGGAATTTACATCAGTAAATTTGAGGAGCATCCTACCTGCGTTTTCAAGAATTAGTGTACGTTCCAAGTTAAATTGTGTTTTTTTATAAATAAAATGGAAAAAAGCCGAAGCTTAATTACAAGAGTAAAACTAGTACAATTTTACATCAAAACAATTAGTAATAGTAATATACCTTCATTTGTAGATGCAAACATACAAATTGAGAATAAAGAGCAGGCAAGAAGTGCAACAATCAAATTTATATTGAGACGGGCCATTATTTTTAATTTGGAAGAAAGTAATAATAAATTATTTAGAAGACTAATTAAAAGATGGAAGAATGAAAAGAACTCTAGTGTAGAGAAAGTGAAAGAGGGTATTATAAGGAGGAAGACAATGTAAGCTTAGAGAAGTTTTGAGTTTTATTGCTGGGATAATTACAATACAATGATCGAGTGTATTTATACTAATACAAGAATTCTAATTTCCTAATTTAAGTTAAGGAAATATAATATTCACCCGAGTATCCCTTTCTCAATTTACCAAATTGTATAAGTTTAATATAGAAATAAGATTTGTACTTACTAAATTGTGTGACGGTTTATTTACCTAAACGACGGAACTACCAAATCATCAATAATGGACTGTACAACTTTTGTTTTATACTTCTCTATTATAAAATTTGTCATGATCTAATATAACTAATCACGATTAGAATTTAGAAAGTGTAGTTATATGGAAAGTTTAACAAGAGTAATTTAGGAATTATTTCCAATAGACAAAATTATATTATTAAAATATAATAAGAGGACAAAAATCTATTTCAGCCGAGTTGTGAGTCCAGGCTAAATGCACACTGAAGAGGAGGTCATCTTCCTCTCTTCAATTTTTTCTAATTTTTTCATTGGTCATACTACTTTCTCTTTTCACTACCTAATTTCCCACTTTTTTCATCCTCTTCCTCTCTTCTTCTCCACATCAAAGAGGATCTTATTTCCTCTCTTTTAAGTTATGAACTATGATCAAACTAGATCATGATGAATGATAGAGGATGATTAGAGAGATAAGAGATAAGAGAAGAGAAGGAAATAAACGAATGAAAGAATTGAATGATATTCTGTAGAATTGATCATCTGAACTTATTACATGATGAGTATATATATAGGTAGTTAGTTAAGTCGGTTAGTCTAACAACCCTAACAACTTATAACTAACAACCTATATTCCACATCCCCCCCTCAAGATGGAACATCTTGATACAATTTAAGGCCTAATTTGGCAACAAAGAAATGATGCTCCTGTTTTCCAAGAGCTTTAGTCATCAAATCTGCCAGTTGCAGTCCACTCCTAACATGCTGAGTGTATAAGAACCCCTCCAACTGCTTGTCACGGACAAAATGACAGTCGATGTTCAAGTGTTTAGTCCGTTCATGAAAGACGGGATTCATTGCTATGTGCTGTGCAGCTTTATTATCGCAATACAAAGGTATTGGCAGCTTGATTTCTACTCTGAAATCCCTGAGTAACCCTGCCAACCAAACCAATTCACTGGTTGTATAGGACATACTTCGATATTCTCGCTCTGCGAACTTTTTGCTAACCGTCACTTGTTTCTTGGTTTTCCATGAAACCAGGTGAGTCCCTAGAAATATACAATAACCACTTAACGACCTACGACTTGATGCACATGAGCCCCAATCAAAGCATCACTTAGGCTTGTAAAAGTAAGTGATGCAAAGAGATGAATAAAAGAGTCCAAAGATTCACTTTGTCCCCTTAAGATATTTTATCGATCTTTGAGTTTTTTGCTTGATAGTGTGGTTCTCTTGGCTGGCTTAGAAATTGACTTAAATGCTGCACACTGTAAGCTATGTCTGGCCTAGTAAGACTGAGATAGAGGAGCCTGCCCACAAGCCGTCTATAAACTTCAGGATCAGGAAGTAATTCACCTTGGTCAATGGCAAGCTTTAACCCCTTTTGCATAGGAAAGGATGCAACTTTGCAATCCTCAAAGCCTGCATCTTTAATGATGTCCAGAACATACTTTCTTTGGTTCAACATAATACCAGAAGCATTTCTAGCAATCTCAAGCCCTAAGAAAAACCTCATCTCACCCAAATCTTTAATGGTGTACTTAGAATGCAATGCTGTCTTCAAGGATTTTAAAGCTTCTAAATCATCACCAGTGAGTAGAATGTCATCTACATAGACTAAAACCAGTGCCAATTTATTGTTTATTGGATTCTGCAGAGTAAAAAGGGAGTAGTCCTGCTTAGACTGCACATAACCCAGCTGAATCAAAAATTTTGACAATTCCTGGTTCCATTGCCTGGATGCCTGTTTCAGGCCATATAGGGACCTTAGAAGCCTACAAACTTGACCTTTCCTGGCCTTAGTATAGCCCATGGGAGGTTTCATGTAAACCTCTTCATCAAGATACCCGTGTAAAAATGCATTATTAACATCTAATTGGAAAAGAGGCCATTTCCTTATGGCTGCAACTGCTAGCAAAGTTCTAACAGTAGTAAACTTAGCCACGGGAGAAAAAGTGTGCTTATAGTCTTTATCCTTTATTTGATTGAACCCCTTTGCTACAAGCCTAGCCTTGAACCTCTCCACAGTACCATCAGCTCTATGTTTAATCTTGTATACCCACTTACTACCTATAGCTTTTTTATCCTTAGGTAGATCAGTTAATATCCAAGTATTATTCTTCTCAAGTGCCAATAACTCTTGGTCCATTGCTGCTATCCATCTGGAATCTTTGTTGGCTTGACTGAAATAGCTAGGCTCAAGCTCTTGGATTACATTTGACAGTGATGAAACATAGCCAGGATCAAAGGCATCAAGCTGCTTAATTACAGCAGTATGCAAAGCTGTGGACACAGAAGGGCAATGATATCCAGAGAGCCTACTGGATGTCTTTCTTGTCCTGCTGGACTTTCTAATATCAAGTGTACCTGAAGAAGGTACAGACTGTACAAACACATCTCTACTGCTAGATGGGGTTGTACTAGGTAAAACTGTAGGAGAATTTATATCTGTAGTAAGGTTATCGGTCTCATCTGTAGAGTGACCATATTATTTGATAAACCGATTCTCGATTCCTTTACAATATCAAGATCGAAATAAAATCAGAGAGAAATGCTTGAACACCTTTGGCGCTTTTATAAGGCAAATAATGTTCATAAAAAACTACATCTCTATTGACAAAGACATCATGTGTCTCTAAATCATAGAGTTTATAACCCTTCTGAGCAGGTGGATAGCCTATGAATAGGCATTTTCTAGCCTTGGGCATAAATTTATCCCTGACAGTAATGGGTCTAGTAGCATAACAGAGTGATCCAAAGACTCTTAATTCATCATATACAGGTTTTGTATTAAACAATAGCTCATGAGGTGTCTGCCAGTTTAGAACAGAAGATGGTAGTTTGTTAATCAAATATGTAGCGATAAGTAAGCGATCTCCCCGAACTTAATAGGTAGTTGAGCATGAAACCTAAGAGCTCTAGCTGTTTCTAATAAGTGTCTATGCTTTCTCTCCACCCTACCATTCTGTTGAGGTCTACCAACGATGCTCCTTTGATGCACAATACCTTTTGAAGCAAAAAATTCATGACATTGTGTCTGAAAGAACTCAGTTCCATTATCAGATCTTATGACTTTGATTTTAGCATTAAATTGTGTCTCCACTAGGTTTACAAAGCTTATAATTAAACTAGGAACTTGTGTCTTTTGTTGTAGTAAAAAAGTCCAGGTACTCCTGGAATAGTCATCCAGAATAGTTAAAAAGGAATGAGCCCCAGTCCTATCAGACTGTTTATATGGCCCCCATAAATCCATGTGCACAAGATCAAAACATTTAGCAGCATGTGATAAACTTCTATGAAAGGGCAAAGAATGGTGCTTGGCCAGAAGACAAGTTTCACAGAACATTTTATTAATGCTTTTCATCAAAATAGGATTTACATGCTTTAGTTTTTCTACAGATGAATGACCAAGTCTAGAATGAAAAAGAGCTACATTTATCTGCTGAACATTATTAGTTGTACTTAAACTAGTTGTATTACAAGTTTTTGAAGTAACATTATTCCTAAGAATGTATAAATCTCCAGTTCTTTTACCAATTGCAACAGTAGTATTACTTGAAGGGTCCTGAAACAAACAATGACTATCGAGAATACAACAAGCAACTTAGACACAGGAAATCGGCTTGCCAACAGATAAAAGATTAGGTTTAAAATCGGTATAAGCGTACATCATATAGAACAATATGTTGGGTCGATATATCTTTGTTCGATTTTATAAACTGGTTTCAATGTGCCATCAGGTAAGGCTACAAATAATGGTTGTGTTAAAGTAATAACATCATGTAAGATGGAAGCATCTCAAGTCATATGGTCGATGCTCCAAATTTCAATTACCAGTCCTTGTAAAAGAAAAAGCCATAATTAACGAAGAACAAGAAGGAGAGATACCCGCAAAATGGCTAAAAGCCCGAGAACTAGGTTCACCGGTTTGAGAAGAAGAAGACTTGTCGAGATAAAGCCTGGAGAACCTTGGTCATTACTGAGTTAACAATGCCTTGCACAACATCGTGAAACTTGTGAAACCCGAGAATCTGAGTAGTATGAGAAGGCTGCAGCAGTCGAAAGTATCTTTGATAAGCTGGTAATGACATCCTGTGCATTATAACCAAAAGATGTAGGATAAAAGAGACCCCCATTAAAGAGAACTAGGACCACAAACAGTACATATTCAAAGAACCTGATTATGACAAGTCGCTACATTATTAGCGAGTTTTTGAATTGCAGGATTTACTGATCCCAACAAAGATTAGCGACTTTCTTGGCTTGCTTAGCTTTCCAAGCTTTGAATTTGTAGCAATGCTCAATAATGTGACCCTTAATGTCACAAAATAAGCAAGTCCAGTTACAAAACAATCCTCGCTTTATGATTTGATTTACCACACCGAGCACATGGCACAACAAACGCCCAAGAACATTAGCTCGACCGAAATTATCCTTAGATCTCTTGCTTTTTGCATTATCATCACAGATTTGTGATTACCAAATCTCTTTTTGGCAAGATAAGCAACGATCTCAAGAACAAGAAGATTATTGTTATCATTAATGGATTTTTGCCTCTCAATCTTTTGCAAAATTCCTAAAGCACGATTTATGGGAGGAAGGGGTTCCATAGACAACAAAGAAGATTGAACTTGTTCATAACCACCATGTAAACCCATCAACAGTTGTATTAACTTGGATTGGGTTTCCCTTTCCACCAATCGTTTGAACATATTGCAACTACACTTAGCCATAATCCCGCAAGTACATTGAGGCATAGGATCCATGTGATCTATGTTCTCCCATAATCCCTTGATTTTGCCATAATAGTCCAACAAAGAAGCATTTTCTTGTTTAATATTAGCAAGTTCTTTCTTTAACTCGTACAATTCTAGCACATTAAGCTGACCAAAACGTTCAAGTAATTCTGACCAAAGATGCTTAGACGACTGAGTATATTGAAAACTATCATGCAAATTCTTAACCATAGAATTTTTAATCCATCGAGAAACAAGTATATCACAACGAATCCAAGCATTGTACCTCTTATCTGATTTGTCAGGAAGAAGGCATTCACCAGAAATAAAACCAATCTTGTTTTTGGAGAGAAGAGCCTGAATGATATCCCGCTGCCATTGACGGAAATTAGACCCATCAAACAGAGTTTCAGACAATTTCAACCCAGGTTGATCAGTTGGTGACAGAAAGAATGGATCATCGAGAGGAGAATAGAGAGAATCTTGATCAGCGGACTGAGAATTTGTATCAGCTGACATGATTATGTATTGAGATAAGAAAAACAAAGAATTGATTCAAAGATTTAACAATGAATATATGTGTTTGATTGATGCGGAAGCGTTTTATTGGATCGTTAAACCACTGATACCATATGAACTATGATCAAACTAGATCATGATGAATGATAGAGGATGATTAGAGAGATAAGAGATAAGAGAAGAGAAGGAAATAAACGAATGAAAGAATTGAATGATATTCTGTAGAATTGATCATCTGAACTTATTACATGATGAGTATATATATAGGTAGTTAGTTAAGTCGGTTAGTCTAACAACCCTAACAACTTATAACTAACAACCTATATTCCACATAAGTAGTCCCCACCACCCATTTTTTCTCTTATTTGGCACAAGGGCCAAGACAAGGACATCCTCCATTTATAGAGGATGTCTTCCTCTTCCTCTTTAAAGAGGATGCAAAGAAGATGTTGCCACATTGAAGAGGATATCCTCTTAAAACACTCTTTCATCTAAGAGGATGGACAATCCTCTTCAATGTGGAAAATTTGCGAAATTCATTTACCATTATTACTCCGAGTCACAAGTCTGACAACCCTCAAATTACAGCGGCCTTTTTTGTGATGACAATGCCGAAACTTCATGTACAATACTTTGATTAGAGCTCTTTCCACTTCTGGCGACATTCGATTACACACAAGAACCCAATAACTTCATGTACAATACTTTGATTAGAGCTCATGCTAGCTCTCAACACCCTTATAAGGCTCTGTTATTGTTTGTGGAAATGTGACACCTGGGAAGCATACGTTTCCGTTTCTGTTGAAGGGCTGTGCTTGTTTCATTTACCATTTGGGACGTGCACGTCAAGTGTTTGATGAAAGTCCTGACAGGAATTTGAGTGTTTGGACGCATTTGATTTGCGGGTATGCGCAGAATAATTGCTCGAATGAGGCGTTGTTGTTGTTTGATCGGATGGTTAGGGATGGGATTGAGCCAAATGGAGCTACACTTGCGTCTGTTTTATCAGCGTGTGCTGAGGAAGGGTGTTTGGTGGTAGCCGGTAGGGGAAAGGATTGAGAGTTTTATTAGGGAAAAGAGTGATGATTCTTGGTACTGCGTTGATTCATATGTATGTGAAGAATGGAGCTGCTGCTAAGGCTAGAGATGTCTTTGAGGGTATGAAAGAGAAGAATGTCGCGACATGGAATGCTATGATTCATGGGTTAGGTGTTCATGGACATGGAGCTGAAGCTCTTGATCTTTTTCGCAAGTTTGAGGAGGAAGGATTTGTGCCCAATGGCATTACTTTGGTGGCAGTCCTATCTGCTTGCTGCCATGGTGGGTTTCTCGAACAAGGCCGTGAGTTTTTTCATTCGATGAGAACACGTTACAAAATTGAGCCCAAGTTGGAGCATTACGGGTGTATGGTTGATTTGCTTGGAAGACAAGGAAAACTGCTCGAGGCAGAGCAATTGATACGAAACATGGAATGGAAAGCAGATGTGATGATTTGGGGATCTTTGTTGAGCGCCTGTGCGAAATGTGGGAATGTTGAGGTTGCTGAAAGGGTTGCGGAAGAGCTTTTAGCTTTAGACAGGAATAATCATGGAGTTCGTGTAGTTTTGTCCAATATGTATGCAGAGGCTGGGAGATGGGACGAAGTTTCGAGGTTAAGGAAGGTGATGAAGGAAGGAAAGTTAAAGAAAACACCAGGTTGGAGCTCAGTCGATTGTGGTGGTTGATGTTTTATTTTTTATCCATTAGATTAAATCTTTACAAGTATGAGAATCTCTTCGAACTGCCTGGTAGACTTGACAGTGGGCTATTTGGATTGTGTCCCGGTCAGGTTTTCCGGGTCAGACTGTTTTTTCTAGGTTTACTGCCTGGTATCTGATGAGAGAGGATTTGTTCAGGGTTGATGACATTGCTCACTGACATTATTAAGCCTGGTGTATACTTTCGAATCATCTCTGAGATTGAATTTTGTCTGATTAAAAGTCGAAAGTTTCTGAACAAAGACTTCTTCCAAGAGCTTCTTCATTCTGACTCACCATATACCATTGTAATATTCTATATGTCAGACATGACGAGGTTGACCCAAAGTGAGGCTTTTCAATTCATGCGAAAGACGTTTTTTTCACAGGCTATGATAGTTCGAACTGGTCAAGGAGTACAAGAAGTGCGTCACAAGGGGCCTTGCCTCCTGTTGATTTCTTTTGCAAAATGCATCAGACGAGGTTTCTCTGGCTCAATTGGTTAGTTTTGTTATAATTTCTTCATTTTCATATGATTTATCTCTCCCAAAGACTCTTAATTTTGAAGACTTGTGGTTTAAATTAGAAGATTTGCAAATTATTTTATCATAAATAAGGCGTACCGAGAAGCTCAGTCTGTACATGCTTTATTAGGTGTTTCTGCAACGTATTTATTTCACATATATACAATCTTGAATACAACAGTTTGTAAAGAGCCATACAATCCAGCATAATATATACAGTACACTAGTACAGGATCTTACCCCCAAATTTCTCCTGTAATTCCAACAGTTTAACCTGCATTTATGTATAGCAAGGATGCTTAACCACAGCTACTCAGCTAGCAATTAACGGCAACTGTTAATTACCGGTCTTTTAAGAGTATCAATCTGAACCACAGCTCCGCTTTCCAGTCCTCTGATAAATCCTCCAGCTGACTACCAATTCTTCACCTGGTGGGCATGACTCATGAGGTGGTATTAGATTCATTTTAATTTACAAAACATCTATGTTACTCAGATAGTCAGCCAGACTCAATATGAGCGTGTGAAGCTGGTACGTATCCAAGTGTCAGACTTGGCAAGACTTTCAACAAGAGGGAGACTGTAAGGGGTCATGTCTTCATAACATAAATATATTCAAAAAATAAATACTCCGTATTAGTTTTAGAAAGTTAAATAGAGAAATGTTGGAGAAACAAGGCTTGAACATAGAAATGTTTCCTACAAAATCTTATTTTCTACCATTGTCATACGAGCTTCCCTTTTAGCTCTCTAGAAGAAACATCAGATTGATAAGGGTCGAACATGGATTCCATTCCCACATTCATGAGTATCGTGCCGAATACAAGTACTGCCGTAAAAGTGAAGAAGAGTTAAGGTAACATTGCATATTTGCATGACATATCAGTTATCAGTTATCACCATGTTTCCTTCACCTTAATACATGATACTCCGTATATAATTATATACCATATCATTCTCAATTCCAGAGTACTACCATGAGTATGTGGCACAAAAATTCAAAAACATGGGCTAGAAACCAAGCAGATTAGAATGTATTTATGGAAAAAGTGTTGTTTAAGACACTAACCATGGGAAATATGAATGTTACTAACAACTGCTCCTTGTCCTGCAGAACAATCTAAACCTTATGCAATGCGCTGTTTTGCGTTGCACGCTTGAGAAGAGTAGTGTACTCGCGACCTCTTGACCATTCATCAATCTCACGTGCTCTCAAGACTGGAAGAGGGTGTGAAAGTTGCCTTGTTTGAGCATTCCTGACAGAAAAGTTTTATTGTTGCTAAATTCAAGGGGAGTCCTTCAGACAAAAAGTTAATGACTTGCATCCAACCTTGAAGCTTACCTTATATACCAGCCTGTTAGGCTAGATGAAGCTTTATCATAAGAGCGAGCTTGCTCCAGAAATGCATCTACATTTAGTTGGTCCGCCATTGAAGGACAGCCCCCAGAGAGTTTCATCAGAACTGATATGACAGTCTCTTGTAAGACCATCCAAGGGAGAAGAAAAAAGTCAGTTATATATTCTACTGTGAGAGTAATCAGAGGAAACTGAAAGGTCAGAAACCATGGTGACTACGAATTATAAGAAGCCAAAGTTCAAAGTGAAAAGTTTATTCATGTACACCTCAAAATGGAAACCAGGAAGTTTATTCATGAACAGAAGCATTAATTAAAATTAAAAAGACAGAGTGCATAAATTCGCAACATCAAACCTTGGGATCTTGAGCAACAAGAAGGGCAGCACGATCACAAGTTAGCTCTGCAGCTCGAAGCCAGCGAAACAACTGTTCCTCTATGCTTTGAGCAATTAACCCACCTATTCCTGCAATCAGATACAGAGCTTAAATTTTCACAGACGAACTGAACCACCTTAATGGTGATGGAAATCAAACATATAAATGTGCACTTTCATAGCAGACACACTATATTTGATATCTATCATCTATGTGATACTATGTTCATACCTTAAAAGTACAAATGAAGGAGATATATAAGCTGTAAACAAATAAATCAATGTTACTTACCAGGTATTGTGTATGCTCCGAGAGCTAGGATATTAGCATATGTCAGCCATAACCCATGATCACATTTCAGATGACCCAACTCATGGGCTAATACAGCCTGTTGAAAATTGAAATAATCTGATTAATTTTGTGTTAAGTCGTGCTCGTATTCTGACTAATATATCCGTTATCACAAATTCACAGCTGATAAGTTTAGGCTCCTCAGAGAGCGGGATACAAGCAGAGAAGGTAAACAGACAGGAGACAGGAAGAGAGTATGTGAATACCTGCAACTCTTTACGTGTCAAAAGCTCAATAAGACTCGTGTGAACAACAACGAAAGGCCTTTTACCACTGATGGCTAAAGTGTATGCATTTGGTGTAGGGCTCTGACGAACGTACAAATCAGGAGGCTCAACATTCAGTATTTGTGCAGCCTCCACCATCAAATTGTGCAGTTCAGGAAGCTGATTTGGCATAGTCGAATGAAACAGATGTTATGTGTTTGAGGAAAATAAGCTTCATCAGTCAAATATAATGCACATTAAAATTTTCTCCAAGTAAATCCATCTCCTACAAGAGGCAGCTTTTGCTGATATGCACGAATCTCTTTTTAATAGCTCAAGCACACATAACCGGCAACAAATACTGAAATACTAGTATTGACTCTAACTTGGCTAATTGGTTCATTTTGACAACATGTTAACCATTCTCAACCTCTGTAACAAATGTGAAATGGCAGTCAACAACGGCAAAGCGTAGAGAATAAGCAGTCATATCCAAGGAGACAAGGAGAAAGGCAGTTGAAATCAAAAACGAAAATGTAAGGGAATATGCATGCTTGATTTTGAGTAAAAGTTTATCAAACAATCACCTGATCTTTAGATACAAGCAGTGAAGTCCCAATGTTCTCAAGATACATGACCTGCTCCGCGATAGATCCTTACGTTCAGAAAAAAAAAAAAAAAAACTATGAGTCACTAATAGATATTGCATTGTATGATACAACATAGTTACTATTGTCATTTTTGGATAATCATTTGCCTATCTTTGATTAAAGTCATTAAACTACACCTCACATATAATTAATAAATAAACATAAACAAATAAATAGTCCACTGCTTGATTGAACAATTACCTAATAAAGCCTTGCCGATTTGATCTAATCCGGGAATTGCTCTCAATATAAGCGTGTTCTGATTTCCCCAAATACATTAAAATAATCAAATAAATACTTCAGCAGTTCAACCAAATACAATAATATCAATTCTCCATCCGTCTCAATCATTTGTTTACCTTTGATTAAATTATGCTTCAGTCCTCACAATGAATAAAAAAGAAAACAAATGATTGAGACGGAAAGAGTACAATAAATATCATGAGAAAGTAGTGTAAATTACTTGTCGATCAAGAGGATGCCTGAAGTCATCAGCATCAAGATTACGGAAAACAACAGCTGAAGAGGAAGAAGCAGCAGCAGCTTTGCAAACTGAAATGCTGACCCTCGAATGTCGCGCTGTGGGACCAAAACGCAGATTCGATGAGGAGGTAGGTAACTTGGCGCGAAAGCAACAAAAAGGTTGTTGAGGAGAAATGCATGCTGAGGAGAGAGAAATAGAAGCCGCCATTTTTGTATGCTTGCTTGGTTCCAAGAGAATAACAGTGTACTGTGTGTACAAGACAAGTTCGATTTTTTTATTTGATTAATTTTGGGAGGTTACGGATGCTTAATGCTAGTGTGATTAGTGTGTCCATGTCGACTCTTTTTGGTGGTTCTCCTTCTTTTGCGTTGCCGCCTTTTCCTTCCCACCTCCCTTCCTTTCAATACAAATTCTTATGTAAGACGACATTATCCGTCTTAAACTTGACGGGTTAAGTATTAGATAAGACAAAATGATAATGCATAGGAGTTGTTTGGGAGGTCGTATCGGATCATGTTTCTTTTCCTCCCAATTTTTCTACCACCTGTTAGGGTCATTTCATGAGTTACCATATTCGATTTTCAACCCTAATCAAGAAGTATTCATCTATTTTTATGAAGGATCTGATTTTCGTCCGAGACTCGTTTATCGTGTACCGGCACCCTCAAATGTCCTTCGTTGCTCTTCAAAATTTGTGTCGCTGCTTTATCTCACCTGAGGAACCGTCCGTATGATTTAGAGACATTTTTGTTCCGAGACCCTGGAATCCCGAAAACCGTATATTATACACTTAAATTTGAGCCGTTTAGGAGCTCGTACTGGGTCATGTTTCTTTTTTCTTCCAATTTTCCCACCACGTGTCTCGGGTAGTTTCAAGAGTTATCGAATTCGGTTTTAACCCTAAATAACAAGTTATCATCTATTTTTAAGGTGTACATGATTTTCGTATGACACTAGTTTATTGCGTAACGGCACACCCAAATGTTCTCTGTTTCTTCTCAAAATTTGTGTGGTTGCTTCAGCTAACCCGAGGAACCGTCCGTTTGATTTACGAACGTTTTTTTTCCCGAGACCCTAAAATCCTGAAAACTGTGTATTACACACTTAAATTTGAGCCGTTTAGGTGGCCATACCGGGTCATGTTTCTTTTCCTCCCAGTTTTCTCACCACGTGTCTGGGGTCGTTCATGAGGCAATGTATTCGATTGTTAACCCTAATTAAGAAGTATTTATCAATTTTTAAGGAGTACCTGATTTTCGTCTCAGACTCGTTTATCGTGTACCGCCATCCTAAAATGTCCTCTCTTTCTTCTCAAAATTTGTGTGGCTGCTTTATTTCACCCGAGGAACCGCACGTATGATTTACAAACATTTTTGTTTCAGGACCCTAAGATCCCGAAAAATGTATATTATGCACTTAAATTTGAGCTCTTTGAAAGGTCGTACAGGTTCATGTTCCTTTTCCTATTAGTATTTCAACCACGTGGCTTGATTTTCAGCCCTAAATAAGAAGTATTCATCTATTTTTTAGTACTTGATTTTCACATGAGACTCGTTTATTGGGTATTGACACCCTCAAATGTCCTCTGTTACTTCTAGTAATATGTGTGGTTGCTTTATCTGATTTCAAGAACTGCCCGTATGATTTACAGACAATTTTGTTCCGGGACCCTAAAATCTCGAAAACCGTGTATTATACACTTAAATGGAGCCGTTTTGGGAGCTCGTACCGAGTCATGTTTCTTTTCCTCCCAATTATTCCATCACGTGTCTGAGGTCGCTTCATGAGTTATACTGTTATAGTATTCGATTTCAGCACTAAATAACATGTATCATCTATGTTTAAGGAGTACCCGATTCTTGTACGAGACTAGTTTATCGTATACCGACACACTCAATTGTCCTTTATTTTTTCTCAAAATTTGTATGGCTGGTTTAGCTGACCCGAGGAATAGTCAGTATGATTTACGGACGTATTTGTCCCGGGACTCTGAAATTCTGAAAACCGTGTATTATACACTTAAATTTAAGCCGTTTAGGAGGTCGTACCAGTGATGTTTCTTGTCCTCCCAGTTTTTCCACCACATCTGTTGTCGCTTTATGAGTTACCTTATTCGATTTCAACCGTAAATAACAAGTTATCATCTATTTTTATGGAGTACTCGAATTTCGTCCTAGATATGATATATAGATTTTAGAATAGAAAAAAATCTGGGCTTGGATGTGGGAGATCCACGTCCAAACCTTGGCTTGGATGAGGAACACGATGTTTCTACTTAGGTTTGACGTGGGAGTTCCTTGTCCAGGCCTAGGTTTAGAAATGGAATACCCATGTTCTAGCCTATGTAGAGACATCGGAGATGTCCATACTTGGGTTGAGGTGTACGAGATTCACGTCTAACCCTTGATTTCAATTTTTTGTTTTGTTTGAATAACCATTCGAGACATTTGCTTTTTTACTTTAATATCTAAGTATAGTTATACTTGCACAACACGACACGACACATTATGGGTCGTGCCTGGGCCGTTATTTCCATTTCACTTGCACGAAACTTACATTCTTGTGGCTGGGCCGGACCGTGCCGTGCCATTTTCTACTCCTAGCACGACTTTTCAGCATGGCCCACTTCCAACTGTATCTAGTCGTCCTTGCCAAATATTACCAATATACCCTCAACCAGTTATGTACGGATTTTTATAAAAAGGAAAGCTTATCCTAAAGGATAAAACCGTAAAAAGATGGCAACAAATCAGAAAATTGAAAAAGGGGGGATAGTCTAACACACAATCACGTTGTCCGTCTTTAACTGCGGTAAAAGTGGGGATAAATCTACCCACTTAAATACACACCTTAACATACCCTTTACATTCTCTCTCTTCCTATCTTCCTTCTTCTCCACTCACTATTTCTTCTTCTCTCCTTCCTTATTTGGGGATTCCCCAAATCTAGCCCCTTCTACCTTATTTACTCTGGTATTTTTTACTCTTTTACTCTCCTTCGATCTACTCTTTTTTCACTATTTACTTATTACTCTCTTGTTTTTGGTAATTTTTGAGGTTGATTTGTTTATCATCATGTTTTATGTTTGATTTACTGTTCATATTTTTTGTCGGTTGATTTGATTGTAATTATTTAGGGGTTTTACTCAATTGTTGTTTATTAGTCTAGTAAAGGTAGGTAAATAATTGTAAAGATTGTATTATTGTTTGTGGTAATACACTAGTTTTGAAAATTACCTTATCATGACCTCTGGCCCAAGGCCTAGTTGTGTTGAAAGTTATCCTGAAAAACTTCTGCTTGTGTGGATGATGGCTAGCTTAGCTTATGGAGTCTGTAGGTATAGTCGCGTCTTGCGTTTGTGTATCGATTGGTTTATTGTTGTTCACTTGTTTCGAACAACCAAGTCAAAAACAGCATTTTATTGGGTAGTCCGCTGTTATGTTTGTTTCATTGCTTATTTTGAAGAGAGGTCAAAAACAGCATTTTATTGGGTAGTCCGCTGTTATTTTTGTTTCATTGCGCCAGGAAGACATATAGAAGGTAAAATATCTTAAAAAGAGTACATGATAGATACATTTCTACTTCTAGAGTTCTAGGGATATTTTGTAGTTGAGATAAACAAGGTTCTTAAATTCATTAGAAATCAATATGACATGATTGTTTCACTCGCTAAACATAATTTTAGGGTCATTTTGATGTCCAGGTTAGGTATTTACATGTCATGCCAAAAAGACTGTTATTTTTGTTCATTAATTCTGATATCAGGGATAACATAATTTTAGGGTTGTTTTGATGTCCAGGTTAGGTACTTACATGTCATGCCAAAAAGACTGTTATTTTTGTTCATTAATTGATATCAGGGATAACATAACTTTTGGGTCGTTTTGATGTCCAGGTTAGGTACTTGCATGTCATGTCAAAAAGACTGTTATTTTTGTTCATTAATTCTGATATCAGGGATAACAACCGCGTGATCCAATTAATCAAAGCAGTTGTCTATTTTATACTTTGATAGTATATAAGTAGTCAATAACGCATGGATTTACGAAAGAGAAATAACAAGAATAGGTCGTGAGTTTGACGACTAGTTCTCAGTTGGATTCTGCTATCATCATTTTATGTGTCCCTAGTTCTGAACTGTTGCGGTACCTGTGGTCATAGGCCGTCAGTTTATGTGAGATCGTGTACAACTTTCTTAGCTATGCCTCAACTCTCAATGTGTGCAAAAAAAAGCATTAGTTGTTTGATTGTTTACATGCAAAATGATACGGAGTATTTTTTTATTCTCCACATTTTGTTATGGAACATTTTCAGGTTTGAAAATTCTTATGAGTTCTTAATTTGTAACAAACTTGACAGTTTATCTCTTGAATGAAGTGAAAGGGTTGCAGGATGGACAATATGCACAGTTATTGGCAACTGGGTGATGACCTTCGTGGACAGTCGAGAATGTCGGAAGATCACAAGTGGATGATGGTAGCTTCAAAGCTAGCTGAGCAGACAAGACCAAAGGGAGAGCGCACTAACAATCTTGATTTTTCGAAGGGAGTTGCTGATATGAGGCTAAGGGATAGATTCAGCCTTCAAGAAGACAACAAATTTGAAAGCCTCAACTTTAACATGTTGAATCTGGACACCAAGGGTCCTGATTATTTGAGCAAAAGCGCCTTCAGAAATAACATGAACATTATGAATCCTGCCTATCAGAAGAGCAATGTAAACCTTATTGAAAACATGCCATTTAACAAGGCTAATATCAACAATCACTTCAACAAGGAGTCTATCAACAACAATAATAATAATAATATCGAAAATGCCAATGAGAAAAGGTTCAAGACCTTGCCTGCAGCCGAAACACTTCCTCGAAATGAGGTTCTTGGTGGGTATATCTTCGTGTGCAACAATGATACCATGCAGGAGAACCTAAAGCGACAGCTTTTTGGTAATTTTCATATCCATAAATCTCTCCTTGTATAACCATTTTCATATGGAGTAGTTATTTCCCTCTCGTCATCTCTTTCGTCTTTCCTCTATCCAGTATCCACCACAACGACCTAGAGCTGTTCAACGGTGCGGGCCAGCTCGGCCCAGCCCGCATCAGTGGTCTGGGTTTTGCAAGCCCAGCCAGCCCGCATGCCTGTCAAGCCCAGCCCGCCCCTATACCTGGGCTGGGCCAGTGCCCCAAATTTCCAACCCAGCCGGCTAAAAATTCAAAAAACACTAAAAAACACTATGGGCCGGGCCCGGACTAGACATTATGGTGTCCAGCCCGGGACAGCCCCTTTTAGTGCCGGGCCTGGGCCACAAATTGATGACCCAGCCCAGTGTACCCCCCTACAGCCACCACCACTACCACTTACTTTCATTTGTTTTCCCTCCATTACTCTCATATCTATTACTGGGCAGTCTAAGCAAGCCATAAGACAAGATAACTATCTGCTAATTTTGTTTTGTTTGTAGCGTGAGTGGTGATTGCTAATCAATTTATTTTCAGGCTTACCACCTAGATACAGGGACTCTGTTCGAGCAATTACACCAGGTTTACCCTTGTTCCTGTACAATTACACAACTCATCAGCTTTATGGAATATTTGAGGTCTGTATTTATCTTCTTTGTTGTCCATTATCTTTATTATATCAGTAATTTGTGTATGAATTTTGAATACAAAGTTTGAAGATTTGCTTATAACTAGTGTACTTGTGCCATCTACAATTATCTTTAGTTCTAAATTATTCAGAAACATCCTAGCTGCACTGAGATTTGGTGTCACACTGGCAATCTAAACTCTTAATAGTACTGTCAATAGTGAATAGACCAGTGAACAGACTTGATCTCTACGATTCATTGGGGCCGCGGTTTATGTGGAGCTGAAAATTCTGGTGGTTGTGCAATGTGCACTGTATGGACCCTATATTGTGGAGCTGCCTTATTTTTTTTACTTCATATAAATGATCTAAGAAGAATGTAACATTTTCACATATGAATCATAACTCAAAGGGAAGTTTATGCTTGGTTGGCCTCCATCTTCTTAAGTTAAAAATCCCATGGTCGCGTGCAACAGTCTCCTTGTTGCTAACTTGCTACTTGCTATTGAGGTCTGACTGTTTGAGTAAAGATCTGACAGATATTGCAATGATCAAATTTATAGTGACTTTAATGAGTATAAGCAAAACAGTTTAAGTTTATTGTTCGGACAATTAAGATTGATCTTCCAATATTCTTATCAATGTATCATCTGATTTGCTCCTCTTTTATTGACTTTTGATAGGCATCCAGCTTTGGGGGTTCAAATATTGACCCAACTGCATGGGAAGATAAGAAATGCAAGGGTGAATCAAGGTTTCCTGCGCAGGTAAACACTATTGATGTTATCACTGCTAATTTGTTTTCATTTTTTATGGAGCCTAAATTATGATTGAATAAAGCAAAATGACTCGCTATATTGGATGCGCTTCTTTTTATTGTGAAATTGACGCCATTTGATGTGATTCTCGATGTGATTTTCATTATGGGTCATCCCTCTCCCTGTTTTTAACATGGGTAAGATTGCGTATATGTAAGATCTAAATTTCCTTACCCAACCATCCGTGGGAGCTGTACGTTGTTGCTGTTGATGTTGAACTCTACCTTTTGATTATCATCATTCCATTGTTAATTTGATTCTGCCAATCTAGGTGAGGATCCGCATCAGAAAGCTGTGCAAAGCATTGGAGGAAGATTCTTTTAGGCCAGTTCTCCATCACTATGACGGTCCCAAATTTCGTCTTGAACTCTCAGTGTTGGAGGTAAATGTCATTTTGCGTGATTCAATCACACGTCCATACCGGAATATGATTATATATCTTGATAAATGTATGGATAAACTTTGTATTGATGGTTTTGAAAATGATGCTGCTTTTACAGACCCTTGAGTTACTTGACCTCTGTGAGCAAGCTGGAGTGTAAATGTTGGAAGCTGACACGATCTGCTGTGTATCTGTAATGTGCGAGCCAAATTTTTCTGTGAAGCGCAAGCTTGGAAGATCATTCTGGCTTGGTCAGGTTTTTATTAAGGTGAAATAGTAAAGGTGTTTTGACTAGTTAATAAGACATCACTTGTGTTCAGGAACATATATTGTAAGATGCGGCGAAAGAGTGATTCTAGCTCTCTATTAAGGAAACAAAAACGAATTGAACAAGCCATGTATCTCTATCTTGTGATTATAAACATAGTCTATGATAGTATGCTTGTGTACAAGGCTATCGCTCCAGTGGAAATAGTTGCACCCTTGTTTTTACTTTCGGATTCTTATGTTTGTTGAGAAAACCAGTGTGTGAAACATATGAAGTGTGAGGGTGAAACTTTTTTTTTTTTGGTCAAGAGTGAGTGTGAAACTGTGAATGTACGATGGTGCAATTTGTTTTCAATTTTCTCAAAAAAGAACGCGTTTCCCCCCCCCCCCTACCACAACCATAATTTATGTTCGCATTTTTTCGTTGTAATCTCAATAACAATGCTGTAATGGCTTTGTAACTCCTCGAATAAAAAAAAAAGTGAGCAATTGAATGACTCTTAAGACGGGTTCCCCGTCTTACGATTAAAATGGGTCAATATACACCCACTTGCTTACATTTTTAAACTGGGAGGAAAAGAAACATGACCCGATACGATCTCTCAAACGGCTCAAATTTAAGTGCGTAATATACGGTTTTCAGGATTTCAGGGTCCCGGAACAAAAATGTCCGAAAGTCGTACGCATGATTTCTCGGGTCAGATAAAGTAACCACAATTTTTAAAAAGCAACATATGACATTTGAGGGTGCCGGTACGCGATAAATGAGTCTTGGACGAAAATTAAGTACTCCATAAAAATAGATGAATACATCTTATTTAGGGCTGAAAATCGAGTGCGGTAACTCATGAAACGACCCTTACACGTGATAGAAAAACCGGAAGGAAAAGAAACATGACTCGATACGACTTCCCAAACGGCTCAAATTTAAGTATACACAATTTTCGGGATGTTAGGGCCCCGGAATAAAAATGTCCGTAAATATTACAGAGGGTTTCCGGGTCAAATAAAGCAGTCACACAAATTTTGAGAAGAAACATAAAGCATGTTGTGTGGCATTTTTACATGATCTGAGAATCCTTTTGTGTGATTTCCGTAGAATTTTATTCCGGGACTCTGTAATCCCGAAAATCGTGTATTATATACTTCAATTTGAGCCGTTCGGGTGGTCGTACCGGACCACGTTTCTTTATCTCTCGGTTTTTCAACGACGTGTCCGACCGATTATCCGACGTTTGACGAATGATGGTTTATCGCATACCGACACTCCCATAAGTCCTCCGATGCTCCTCAAATTTTGTGTGGCCGAGCTATTTGATATGAGCAACCTTCAGTGTGATTTCTAGAGAATTTTTTTCCGGTACTCTGATATCCCGAAAACCGTGTATTATACACTTCAATTAGCGCCGTTCGGGAGGTCGTACAAGACCACGTTTCTTTTTCTCTCGGTTTTTTAACCACGTGTCCGAGGTCATTTATGGAGTTTCCTTATTCGATTTCAGGTCCAAATAACGAGTATAAACCCATTTTTCACGATTATCCGAGGTTCGACGAATACTGGTTTATCGCATACCGGCACTCCTAAATGTCCTCTGTTGCTATTCAAATTTTATGTGGACGCTTTACTTGATATGAGGAACCTTTAGTGTGATTTCCAGTTAATTATTTTCCGGGACTTTGATATCGTGAAAACCGTGTATTATACACTTCAATTAGAGTCGTTCGGGAGGTCGTACTGGACCAAGTTTTTTTTTCTCCCAGGTTTTTAACCACGTGTCCGAGGTCATTCATGGAGTTTCCTTATTCGATTTCAAGTCCACGAGTATTAATCCCTTTTTTCACGATTATCCGAGGTTCGACGAATACAGGTTTATCGCATACCGGCACTCCTAATTGTCCTCCGTTGCTCCTCGAATTTTCTGTGGCCGCTTTATTTGATATGAGTAACCTTTAATGTGATTTCCGGAGAATTTTTTTCCGGAACTCTAATATCTCGAAAACCGTGTATTATACACTTAAATAAAGCCGTTTGGGAGGTCGTACCAGACCGCGTTTCTTTTTCTCTCGGTTTTTTAACCACGTGTCCGAGGTCATTTATGGAGTTTCTTTATTCGATTTCAAGTCCAAATAACGAGTATTAATCCCTTTTTCACGATTATCCGTGGTTTGACGAATACCGGTTTATCGCATACCGGCACTCCTAATTGTCCTCCATTGCTCCTCGAATTTTGTGTGGCCGCTTTATTTGATATGAGTAACCTTTAGTGTGATTTCCGGAGAATTTTTTTCCGGAACTCTGATATCCTGAAAACCGTGTATTATACACTTCAATTAGAGCCGTTCAGGAGGTCGTAATGGACCACGTTTCTATTTTCTCCCGGGTTTTTAACCACGTGTCCGAGGTCATTTATGGAGTTACCTTTATCTATTTCAAGTCCAAATAACGAGTATTAATCCATTTTTCACCTATTATCCGAGGTTTGACGAATGCTGGTTTATCGCATACTGACACCCCCAAATGTCTTCCGTTGGTGCTCAAATTTTGTGTGGTCGCTTTATTTGATATGAGGAACCTTCAGCGTGATTTACGGAGAATTTTTTTCCGGGACTCTGATATTCAGAAAGCTGTGTATTACGTACTTCAATTAGAGCCGTTTGAGAGGTCGTACTGGACCACGTTTCTTTTTCTCCCGGTTTTTTAACCACGTGTCCGAGGGCATTTATGGAGTTACCCATTTCAATTTATGTCCAAATAACGAGTATTAATCCATTTTTCACGATTATTCAAGTTTCGATGAATGCTAATTTATCGCATACCGGCATTCCTAAATGTCCTCCGTTGCTCCTCAAATGTTGTGTGGCCGCTTTATTTGATATGAGGAACCTTCAGTGTGATTTCCGGAGTTCTAGGACTTTGATATAGTGAAAACCGTGTATTATACATTTCAATTAGAGTCGTTCGGGAGGTCGTACTGGACCAAGTTTCTTTTTTTCCCCGGTTTTTAACCACGTGTCCGAGGTCAGTCCTGGAGTTACCTTATTCGATTTCAGGTCCAAATAACGAGTATTAATCCATTTTTCACCGATTATCCGAGGTTTGACGGATGTAGGTTTATCGCATACTTACACCCCCAAATGTCTTCCGTTGGCACTCAAATTTTGTGAGGCCGCTTGACTTAATATAAGGAACATTCAGTGTGATTTCCGGAGAATTTTTTTCCGCGATTCTGATAACCCGAAAACCGTGTATTATATACACTTAAATAAAGCCGTTCGGGAGGTCGTACCGGACCACGTTTCTTTTTCTCTCGGTTTTTTAACCACGTTTCTGAGGTCATTTATGGAGTTTCTTATTCGATTTCAGGTCCAAATAACGAGTATAAACCCATTTTCACGATTATCAGAAGTTCAACGTATACTGGTTTATCGCATACCGGCACTCCTAAATGTCCTCTGTTGCTACTCAAATTTTGTGTGGCCACTTTACATGATATGAGGAACCTTCAGTGTGATTTCCAGTTAATTATTTTTCGGGACTCTGATATCCCGAAAACCGTGTATTATATACACTTCAATTTGAGCCGTTCGGGAGGTCGTACCGGACTCAGTTTCTTTTCGCCCGGTTTTTCAATCACGCATCCGAGGTCATTTTAGGAGTTAACCTATTCGATTCAGCCTAAAATAACGAGCATTAAACGAGCATTAATCCATTTTTCACGATTATCCGAGGTTCGACGAATGCTGGTTTATGGCATACCGGCACCCCCAAATGTCTTCCGTTGCTACTTAAATTTTGCAAGGCCGCTTTATCTGACCCGAGAAACATTCTATGTGATTTCCGGATAATTTTGTTCCGGGACCCTGGAATCCCGAAAAACCGTGTATTATACACTTCAATTTGAGCCGTTCGGGTGGTCGTACCGGACCCAGTTTCTTTTTCTCCCAGTTTTTCAATCACGCGTCCGGAGTCATTTCAGGAGTTAACCTATTCGATTCAGCCTCAAATAACGAGCATTAAGCCATTTTTCACGATTATCCGAGGTTTCTCGAATGCTGGTTTATGGCATACCGGCACTCCCAATGTCTTCCGTTGCTACTCAAATTTCGCATGTCCGCTTTATCTGACCCGAGGAACGTTTATGTGATTTTCGGAGAATTTTGTTCCGGGACCCTGGAATCCCGAAAAACCATGTATTATACACTTCAATTTGAGGCGTCCGGGAGGTCGTACCGGACCTAGTTTCTTTTTCTCCCGGTTTTCAATCACGCGTCCGAGGTCATTTCAGGAGTTAACCTATTCGATTCAGCCTCAAATAAGGAGCATTAAACGAGCATTAATCCATTATTCACGATTATCCGAGGTTCGACAAATGCTGGTTTATGGCATACCGGCATCCCCAAATGTTTTCCTTTGCTACTCAAATTTTGCAAGGTCGCATTAATCCATTTTTCACGATTATCCAAGGTTCGACGAATGCTGGTTTATGGCATACCGACAACCTTAAATGTCTTCCGTTGCTACTCAAATTTCGCGTGGCCGCTTTATCTGATCCGAGAAACTTTCTATGTGATTTCCGAAGAATTTTGTTTCGGGACCCTGGAGTTCCGAAAAAACGTGTATTACACACTTCAATTTGAGCCGTTCGAGAGGTCGTACCGGACCCTATTTCTTATTCTCACGGTTTTTCAATCATGTGTCCGAGGTCATTTCAGGAGTTCACCTATTCAATTCAGCCTCAAATAACGAGCATTAAACGATCATTAATCCATTTTTCACGATTATCCGAGGTTCGACGAATGTTGATTTATGGCATACCGGCATCCCCAAATGTCTTCTGTTGCTACTCAAATTTTGCGTGACCGCTTTATCGACTGAGGAGCTTTTTATGTGACTTACGAGAATTTTTTCCCACGGAATCTAGAAAAATCGTGTATTATACACTTCAATTTGAGCAGTTCGGGAGGTCGTACCGGACCCAGTTTATTTTTCTTCCGGTTTTTCAATCACGCGTCCGAGGTTATTTCAGGAGTTAACCTATTTGATTCAGCCTCAAATAACGAGCATTAAACGATCATTAATCCATTTTTCACGATTATCCGAGGTTCGACGAATGTTGATTTATGGCATACCGGCATCCCCAAATGTCTTCTGTTGCTACTCAAATTTTGCGTGACCGCTTTATCTGACCTGAGGAGCTTTCTATGTGACTTCTGGAGAATTTTTTTCCGGGACCCTGGAATCCCGAAAAATCGTGTATTATACACTTCAATTTGAGCAGTTCGGGAGGTCGTACCGGACCCAGTTTATTTTTCTTCCGGTTTTTCAATCACGCGTCCGAGGTTATTTCAGGAGTTAACCTATTTGATTCAGCCTCAAATAACGAGCATTAAACGAGCATAAATCCATTATTCACGATTATCCGAGGCTCGACAAATGCTGGTTTATGGCATACCGGCACCCTCAAATGTCTTCCGTTGCTACTCAAATTTTGCAAGGCCGCTTTATCTGACCCGAGAAACTTTCTATGAGATTTCCGGCGAATTTTGTTCCGGGACCCTTGAATCCCGAAAAACCATGTATTATACACTTCAATTTGAGTCGTTCGGGAGGTCGTAGGTCGTACCCGACCCAGTTTCTTTTTCTCCCGTTTTTTCAATCACGCGTCCGGGGTCATTTCAGGAGTTAACCTATTCGATTCAGCCTCAAATAACGAGCATTAAACGAGCATTAATCCATTTTTCACGATTATCCGAGGTTCGACGAATGCTGGTTTATGGCATAACGACATTTGGGGGTGCCGGTGTGCCATAAACCAGGATTCGCCGAAACTTGGATTATCGTGAAAAATGTGTTAAAGCTCGTTATTTGAGGCTGAAATCGAACAGGTTGATTCCTGAAATCGAACAGGTTGATTTCTGAAATGAGCTCGGACACGTGATTGAAAAACAGGAGAAAAAGAAACAGTTCCGATTTACCTTCCTTAACGAACAAAATTGAAGTGTATAATACACGGTTTTTCGGGATTCCGGGGTCCCGAATAAAATTCTCCGGAAATCACATAGAAAGTTCCTCGGGTACGATAAAGCGGTCACGCAAAGTTTGAGCACCAACGGAAGATATTTGGGGGTGCCGGTGTGCCACAAACCAAAGATTCGCCGAAACTTCGGATTATCTTGAAAAATGTGTTAAAGCTCGTTATTTGAGGTCAAATCGAACAAAGTTTATTCTTGAAATCGAACAGGTTGATTCCTGAAATGAGCTCGGACGCGTGATAGAAAAACAGGAGAAAAAGAAACAGGTTCCAAAGATTTACCTTCCGAACGGCCAAATTGAAGTGTATAATACACGGTTTTTCGATTCCGGTCCCTAATAAAATTCTCCGAAATCACCTAGAAAGTTCCTCGGGTCAGATAAAGCGGCCACGCAAAGTTTGAGCACCAACGGAAAACATTTTGGGGTGCCGGTGTGCCACAAACCAGCATTCGTCGAAACTCGGATTATCGTGAAAAATGTGTTAAAGCTCGTTATTTGAGGTCAAATCGAATAGGTTGATTTCTCGAAATGAGCTCGGACACGTGATTGAAAAACAGGAGAAAAAGAAACAGATTCGATTTACGACCTTCCGAACGGGTGAAATTAAAGTGTATAATACACGGTTTTTCGGGATTCCGGGGTCCCGGAATAAAATTCTCCGGAAATCACATAGAAAGTTCCTCGGTTCAGATAAAGCAGCCACGCAAAGTTTGAGCACCAACGGAAGACATTTGGGGTGCTGGTGTGCCACAAACCAAAGATTCGCCAAACTCGGATTATCGTGAAAATGTGTTAATGCTCGTTATTTGAGACTCGAAATCGAACAGTTGATCCCAAATCGAATAGGTTGATTCCTGAAATGAGCTCAGATGCGTGATTGAAAAACAGGGAGAAAAAGAAACAGGTTCCGGTACGACCTTCCAAACGGCTGAAATTGAAGTGTATAATACACGGTTTTTCGGGATTCCGGGGTCCCGGAATAAAATTCTCCGGAAATCACTTTGAAAGTTCCTCGGGTCAGATAAAGCGGCCACGCAAAGTTTGAGCACCAAAGGAAAACATTTTGGGGTGCCGGTGTGCCACAAACCAGAAATCGTCGAAACTCGGATTATCGTGAAAAATGTGTTAAAGCTCGTTATTTGAGGCTGAAATCGAATAGGATGATTTCTGAAATGAGCTCGGACACGTGATTGAAAAACAAGGAGAAAAAGAAACAGGTTCCGGTACGACCTTCCGAATGGCTGAAATTGAAGTGTATAATACACGGTTTTTCGGGATTCCGGGGTCTCGGAATAAAATTCTCCGGAAATCACATAGCAAGTTACTCGGGTCAGATAAAGCGGTCACGCAAAGTTTGAGCACCAACGGAAGATATTTGGGGGTGCCGGTGTGCCCCAAAACCAGTATTCGCCGAAACTCGGATTATCGTGAAAAATGTGTAAAAGTTCGTTATTTGAGGCTAAAATCGAACAGGTTTATTCTTGAAATCGAACAGGTTGATTCCTGAAATGAGCTCGGACGCGTGATTGAAAACAAGGAGAAAAAGAAACAGGTTCCGTTACGACCTTCCGAACTGCTGAAATTGAAGTGTATAATACACGGTTTTTCGGAATTCCGGGGTCCCGGAATAAAATTCTCCGGAAATCACATAGAAAGTTCCTCGGGTCAGATAAAGCGGCCACGCAAATTTTGAGCACCAACGGAAGACATTTGGGGGTGCCGGTGTGCACAAACAAGCATTCGCCGAAAATCGGATTTTCGTGAAAAATGTGTTAAACCTCGTTATTTGAGGCTGAAATCGAACAGGTTTATTGCTGAAATCGAACAGGTTGATTGCTGAAATATGCTCGGACGCGTGATTGAAAAACAGGGAGAAGAAGAAACAGGTTCCGTTACGACCTTCCGAATGGCTGAAATTGAAGTGTATAATACACGGTTTTTCGGGATTCCGGGGTCCCGGAATAAAATTCTCCAGAAATCACATTGAAAGTTCCTCGGGTCAGATAAAGCAACCACGCAAAGTTTGAGCACCAACGGAAGACATCTGAGGGTGCCGGTGTGCCACAAACCAGCATTCGGCGAAACTCGGATTATCGTGAAAAATGTGTTAAAGCTCGTTATTTGAGGCTGAAATCGAACAGGTTGATTCCTGAAATGAGCTCGGACGCGTGATTGAAAAACAGGGAGAAAAAGAAACAGGTTCCGGTACGACCTTACGAACGGCTGAAATTGAAGTGTATAATACACAGTTTTTCGGGATTCCGGGGTCCCGGAATAAAATTCTCCGGAAATCACATAGCAAGTTCCTCGGGTCAGATAAAGCGGCCACGCAAAGTTTGAGTACCAACGGAAGACATTTGGGGGTACCGGTGTGCCACAAATCAGGATTCGCCGAAACTCGGATTATCGTGAAAAATGTGTTAAAACTCGTTATTTGAGGCCGAAATCGAACAGGTTGATCCTGAAATCGAACAGTTTGATTCCTAAAATGAGCTCGGATGCGTGATTGAAAAACATGGAGAAAAAGAAACAGGTTCCGGTACGACCTTCCAAACGGCTAAAATTGAAGTGTATAATACACGGTTTTTCGGGATTCCGGGGTCCCGGAATAAAATTCTACGGAAATCACATTGAAAGTTCCTCGGGTCAGATAAAGCGGCCACGCAAAGTTTGAGCACCAACGGAAGACATTTGGGGTGCCGGTGTGCCTGAAAACCAAAGATTCGCCGAAACTCGGATTATCGTGAAAATGTGTTAAAGCTCGTTATTTGAGGCTGAAATCGAACAGGTTGATCCTGAAATCGAACAGGTTAATTCCTGAAATGAGCTCGGATGCGTGATTGAAAAACGGGGAGAAAAAGAAAGAGGTTCCGGTACGACCTTCCAAACGGCTGAAATTGAAGTGTATAATACACGGTTTTTCGGGATTCCGGAGTCCCGGAATAAAATTCTCCGGAAATCACATTGAAAGTTCCTCGGGTCAGATAAAGCGGCCACGCAAAGTTTGAGCACCAACGGAAGACATTTGGGGGTGCCGGTGTGCCACAAACCAGCATTCGGCGAAACTCGAATCATCGTGAAAAATGTGTTAAAGCTCGTTATTTGAGGCTGAAATCGAACAGGTTGATTTCTGAAATCGAACAGGTTGATTCCTGAAATGAGCTCGGACGCGTGATTCTCAAAACAGGGAAAAAGAAACGGTTCCTGATGCGACCTTACGAACGGCAGTAAAATTGAAGTGTATAATACACGGTTTTTCGGGATTCCGGGGTCCCGGAATAAAATTCTCCGGAAATCACATAGCAAGTTTCTCGGGTCAGATAAAGCGGTCACGCAAAGTTTGAGCACCAACGGAAAACATTTTGGGGTGCCGGTGTGCCACAAACCAGCATTCGTCGAAACTCGGATTATCGTGAAAAATGTGTTAAAGCTCGTTATTTGAGGCTGAAATCGAATAGGTTGATTTCTGAAATGAGCTCGGACACGTGATTGAAAAACAAGGAGAAAAAGAAACAGGTTCCGGTACGACCTTCCGAACGGCTAAAATTGAAGTGTATAATACACGGTTTTTCGGGATTCCGGGGTCCCGGAATAAAATTCTCCGGAAATCACATAGCAAGTTCCTCGGGTCAGATAAAGCGGCCACGCAAAGATTGAGCACCAAAGGAAGACATTTGGGGGTGCCGGTGTGCCACAAACCCGCATTCGCCGAAACTCGGATTATCGTGAAAAATGTGTTAAAGCTCGTTATTTAAGGCTGAAATCGAACATGTTGATTTCTGAAATGAGCTCGGACACGTGATTGAAAAACAGGGAGAAAAAGAAACAGGTTCCGGTACGACCTTCCGAACGGCTGAAATTGAAGTGTAATACACGGTTTTTCGTGATTCCGGGGTCCCGGAATAAAATTCTCCGGAAATCACATAGCAAGTTACTCGGGTCAGATAAAGCGGCCACGCAAAGTTTGATTACCAACGGAAGATATTTGGGAGTGCCGGTGTGCCACAAACCAGTATTCGCCGAAACTCGGATTATCGTGAAAAATGTGTTAAAGCTCGTTATTTGAGGCTGAAATCGAACAGGTTTATTCTTGAAATCGAAGAGGTTGATTCCTGAAATATGCTCGGACGCGTGATTGAAAAACAGGGAGAAAAAGAAACAGGTTCCGTTACGACCTTCCGAACTGCTGAAATTGAAGTGTATAATACACGGTTTTTCGGGATTCCCAGGTCTCGGAATAAAATTCTCCAGAAATCACATTGAAAGTTCCTCGGGTCAGATAAAGCGGCCACGCAAAGTTTGAGCACCAACGGAAGACATTTGGGGGTGCTTGGTGTGCCTGAAACCGGATTCGCCAAACTCGGATTATCGTGAAAAATGTGTTAAAGCTCGTTATTTGAGGCTGAAATGGAACAGGTTGATTCCTGAAATCGAACAGGTTGATTCCTGAAATGAGCTCGGGCGCGTGATTGAAAAACAGGGAGAAAAAGAAACAGGTTCCGGTACGACCTTCCGAACTGCTGAAATTGAAGTGTATAATACACGGTTTTTCGGGATTCTGGGGTCCCGGAATAAAATTCTCCGGAAATCACATAGCAAGTTCATCGGGTCAGATAAAGCGGCCACGCAAAGTTTGAGCACCAAAGGAAGACATTTGGGGGTGCCGGTGTGCCACAAACCAGCATTCGCCGAAACTCGGATTATCGTGAAAAATGTGTTAAAGCTCGTTATTTGAGGCTGAAATGGAACAGGTTGATTCCTTAAATCGAACAGGTTGATTCCTGAAATTAGCTCGGACGCGTGATTGAAAAACAGAGAGAAAAAGAAACAGGTTCCGGTACGACCTTCCGAACGGTTGAAATTGAAGTGTATAATACACGGTTTTTCGGGATTCCGGGGTCCCGAAATAAAATACTCCGGAAATCAGATATAAAGTTCCTCGGGTCAGATAAAGCGGCCACGCAAAGTTTGATCACCAACGGAAGACATTTGGGGGTGCCGGTGTGCAACAAACCAACATTCGCCGAAACTCGGATTATCGTGAAAAATGTGTTAAAGCTCGTTATTTGAGGCTGAAATCGAACAGGTTGATCCTGAAATCGAACAAGTTGATTCGCGAAATAAGCTCGGATGCGTGATTGAAAAATAGGGAGAAAAAGAAACATGTTCCGGTACGACCTTCCAAACGGCTAAAATTGAAGTGTATAATACACGGTTTTTCGGGATTCCGGGGTCACGGAATAAAATTCTCCGGAAATCACATAGCAAGTTCCTCGGGTCAGATAAAGCGGCCACGCAAAGTTTGAGTACCAACGGAAGACATTTGGGGGTACCGGTGTGCCACAAATCAGGATTCGCCGAAACTCGTATTATCGTGAAAATGTGTTAAAACTCGTTATTTGAGGCTGAAATCGAACAGGTTGATCCTGAAATCGAACAGTTTGAATCCCGAAATGAGATCGGATGCGTGATTGAAAAACAGGGAGAAAAAGAAACAGGTTCCGGTACGACCTTCCAAACGGCTAAAATTGAAGTGTATAATACACGGTTTTTCGGGATTCCGGGGTCCCGGAATAAAATCTCCGGAAATCACATTGAAAGTTCCTCGGGTCAGATAAAGCGGCCACCCAAAGTTTGAGCACCAACGGAAGACATTTGGGGTAGCTGTGCCTGAAACCAAAGATTCGCCGAAACTCGGATTATCGTGAAAAATGTGTTAAAGCTCGTTATTTGAGGCTGAAATCGAACAGGTTGATTCTGAAATGAGCTCGGACGCGTGATTGAAAAACAGGAGAAAAAGAAACAGGTTCCGTTTACCTTCCGAATCTATTTGAAATTGAAGTGTATATAATACACGGTTTTTCGGGATTCCGGGGTCCCGGAATAAAATTCTTCGGAAATCACATAGCAAGTTCATCGGGTCAGATAAAGCGGCCACGCAAAGTTTGAGCACCAAAGGAAGACATTTGGGGTTGCCGGTGTGCCACAAACCAGCATTCGCCGAAACTCGGATTATCGTGAAAATGTGTTAAAGCTCGTTATTTGAGGCTGAAATCGAACAGGTTGATTCCTGAAATCGAACAGGTTGATTCCTGAAATGAGCTCGGTCGCGTGATTGAAAAACAGGGAGAAAAAGAAACAGGTTCCGTTACGACCTTCCGAATTGCTGAAATTGAAGTGTATAATACACGGTTTTTCGGGATTCCGGGGTCCCGGAATAAAATTCTCCGGAAATCATATAGAAAGTTCTTCGTGTCAGATAAAGCGGCCACGCATAGTTTGAGCACCAACGTAAGACATTTGGGGGTGCCGGTGTGCCACAAACCAGCATTCGGCGAAACTCAGATTATCGTGAAAAATGTGTTAAAGCTCGTTATTTGAGGCTGAAATCGAACAGGTTGATTCCTGAAATCGAACAGGTTAATTCCTGAAATAACGTCGGACGCGTGATTGAAAAACAGGGAGAAAAAGAAACAGGTTCCGATACGACCTTCAAACGGCTGAAATTGAAGTGTATAATACACGGTTTTTCGAGATTCCGGGGTCCCGGAATAAAATTCTCCGGAAATCACATTGAAAGTTCGTCGGGTCGGATAAAGCGGCCACACAAAGTTTGAGCACCAAAGGAAGACATTTGGGGGTGCCGGTGTGCCACAAACCAGCATTCGGCGAAACTCGGATTATCGTAAAAAATGTGTTAAAGCTCGTTATTTGAGGCTGAAATCGAACAGGTTGATTCCTGAAATCGAACAGGTTGATTCCTGAAATCGAACAGGTTGATTCCTGAAATGAGCTCAGACGCGTGATTGAAAAATCAGGAGAAAAAGAAACAGGTTCCGGTACGACCTTCCGAACTGCTGAAATTGAAGTGTATAATACACGGTTTTTCGGGATTCCGGGGTCCCGAAATAAAATTCTCTGGAAATCACATAGAAAGTTTCTCGTGTCAGATAAAGCGGCCACGCAAAGTTTGAGCACCAACGGAAGACATTTGGCGGTGCCGGTGTGCCACAAACCAGCATTCGCCGAAACTCGGATTATCGTGAAAAATGTGTTAAAACTCGTTATTTGAGGCTGAAATCGAACAGGTTGATCCTGAAATCGAACAGGTTTATTTCTGAAATGAGCTCGGATGCGTGATTGAAAAACAGGGAGAAAAAGAAACAGGTTCCGGTACGACCTTCCAAACGGCTAAAATTGAAGTGTATAATACACGGTTTTTCGGATTCCAGGGTCCCGGAATAAAATTCTCCGAAAATCACATAGAAAGTTCCTCGGGTCGATAAAGCGGCCACGCAAAGTTTGAGCACCAACGGAAGACATTTGGGGTTGCGGTGTGCCACAAACCAGCATTCGCCAAACTCGGATTATCGTGAAAAATGTGTTAAAGCTCGTTATTTGAGGCTGAAATCGAACAGGTTGATTCCTGAAATCGAACAGGTTGATTTCTGAAATGAGCTCGGACGCGTGATTGAAAAACAAGGAGAAAAAGAAACAGGTTCCGGTACGACCTTCCGAACGGCTGAAATTGAAGTGTATAATACACGGTTTTTCGGGATTCCGGGGTCCCGGAATAAAATTCTCTGGAAATCACATAGAAAGTTTCTCGTGTCAGATAAAGCGGCCACGCAAAGTTTGAGCACCAACGGAAGACATTTGGGGGTGCCGGTGTGCCACAAACCAGCATTCGCCGAAACTCGGATTATCGTGAAAAATGTATTAAAGCTCGTTATTTGAGGCTGAAGTCGAACAGGTTGATCCTGAAATCGAACACGTTGATTTCTGAAATGAGATCGGATGCGTGATTGAAAAACAGGGAGAAAAAGAAACAGGTTCTGGTACGACCTTCCAAACGGCTGAAATTGAAGTGTATAATACACGGTTTTTCGGGATTCCGGGGTCCCGGAATAAAATTCTCCGGAAATCACATTGAAAGTTCCTCGGGTCATATAAAGCGGCCACGCAAAGTTTGATCACCAAGGGAAGACATTTGGGGGTGCCGGTGTGCCACAAACCAAAGATTCACGAAACTCGGATTATCGTGAAAAATGTGTTAAAGCTCGTTATTTGAGGTCAAGTCGAACAGTTGATCCCGAAATCGAACACGTTGATTTCTGAAATGAGATCGGATGCGTGATTGAAAAACAGGAGAAAAAGAAACAGGTTCGTACGACCTTCCAAACGGCTGAAATTGAAGTGTATAATACACGGTTTTTCGGGATTCGAGTCCCTAATAAAATTCTCCGGAAATCACATTGAAAGTTCCTCGGGTCGAGATAAGCGGCCACGCAAAGTTTGATCACCAAGGGAAGACATTTGGGGGTGCCGGTGTGCAACAAACCAACATTCGCCGAAACTCGGATTATCGTGAAAATGTGTTAAAGCTCGTTATTTGAGGCTGAAATCGAACAGGTTTATCCTGAAATCGAACAGGTTGATTCCTGAAATGAGCTCGGATGCGTGATTGAAAAAAAGGAGAAAAAGAAAGAGGTTCCTGAGTACAACCTTCCAAACGGCTGAAATTGAAGTGTATAATACACGGTTTTTCGGGATTCCGGAATAAAATTCTCCGGAAATCACATTGAAAGTTACTCGGGTCAGATAAAGCGGCCACGCAAAGTTTGAGCACCAACGGAAGACATTTAGGGGTGCCGGTGTGCCACAAACCATCATTCGGCGAAACTCGGATTATCGTGAAAAATGTGTTAAAGCTCGTTATTTGAGGCTGAAATCGAACAGGTTGATTTCTGAAATCGAACAGGTTGATCCTGAAATCGAACAGGTTTATTTCTGAAATGAGCTCGGATGCGTGATTGAAAAACAGGGAGAAAAAGAAACAGGTTCCGGTACGACCTTCCAAACGGCTAAAATTGAAGTGTATAATACACGGTTTTTCGGTATTCCGGGGTCCTGGAATTAAATCCTCCGGAAATCACATTGAAAGTTCCTCGGGTCAGATAAAGCGGCCACGCAAATTTTGAGCACCAACGAAAGACATTTGGGGTTGCCGGTGTGCCACAAACCAGCATTCGCCGAAACTCGGATTATCGTGAAAAATGTGTTAAAGCTCGTTATTTGAGGCTGAAATCGAACAGGTTGATTCCTGAAATCGAACAGGTTGATTCCTGAAATGAGCTCGGACGCGTGATTGAAAAACAAGGAGAAAAAGAAACAGGTTCCGGTACGACCTTCCGAACGGCTAAAATTGAAGTGTATAATAAACGGTTTTTCGGGATTCCGGGGTCCCGGAATAAAATTCTCCGGAAATCACATAGAAAGTTTCTCGTGTCAGATAAAGCGGCCACGCAAAGTTTGAGCACCAACGGAAGACATTTGGGGGTGCCGGTGTGCCACAAACCAGCATTCGCCGAAACTCGGATTATCGTGAAAAATGTGTTAAAGCTCGTTATTTGAGGCTGAAGTCGAACAGGTTGATCCTGAAATCGAACACGTTGATTTCTGAAATGAGATCGGATGCGTGATTGAAAAACAGGAGAAAAAGAAACAGTTACGGTATGACCTTCCAAACGGAAATTGAAGTGTATAATACACGGTTTTTGGATTCCGGTCCCGAATAAAATTCTCCGTAAATCACATTGAAAGTTCCTCGGGTCAGATAAAGCGGCCACGCAAAGTTTGAGCACCAATGGAAGACATTTGGGGTGCCGGTGTGCCACAAACCAGAATTCGGCGAAACTCGGATTATCGTGAAAAATGTGTTAAAGCTCGTTATTTGAGGTCGAATCGAACGGTTGATTTCGAAATCGAACAGTTGATTTCTCAAATCGAACAGGTTGATTCTGAAAAGAACTCGGACGCGTGATTGAAATACGGGAGAAAAAGAAACGAGTTCCGGTTTACCTTCCGAACGGGCCGAAATTGAAGTGTATAATACACGGTTTTCGGATTCCGGTCCCGAATAAAATTCTCCGGAAATCACATAGCAAGTTCCTCGGGTCAGATAAAGCGGTCACGCAAAGTTTGAGCACCAACGGAAGACATTTGGGGTGCCGTGTGCCAAAACCAAATTCGCGAAACTCGGATTATCGTGAAAAATGTATTAAAGCTCGTTATTTGAGGTTGAAGTCGAACAGGTTGATCCTGAAATCGAACAGGTTGATTTCTGAAATGAGCTCGGATGCGTGATTGAAAAACAGGGAGAAAAAGAAACAGGTTCCGGTACGACCTTCCAAACGGCTGAAATTGAAGTGTATAATACACGGTTTTTCGGGATTCCGGAGTCCCGGAATAAAATTCTCCGGAAATCACATTGAAAGTTCCTCGGGTCAGATAAAGCGGCCACGCAAAGTTTGATCACCAAGGGAAGACATTTGGGGGTGCCGGTGTGCAACAAACCAACATTCGCCGAAACTCGGATTATCGTGAAAATGTGTTAAAGCTCGTTATTTGAGGCTGAAATCGAACAGGTTGATCCTGAAATCGAACAGGTTGATTCCTGAAATGAGCTCGGATGCGTGATTGAAAAAAAGGGAGAAAAAGAAAGAGGTTCCGGTACAACCTTCCAAACGGCTGAAATTGAAGTGTATAATACACGGTTTTTCGGGATTCCGGAATAAAATTCTCCGGAAATCACATTGAAAGTTACTCGGGTCAGATAAAGCGGCCACGCAAAGTTTGAGCACCAATGGAAGACATTTGGGGGTGCCGGTGTGCCTGAAACCAAAGATTCGGCGAAACTCGGATTATCGTGAAAAATGTGTTAAAGCTCGTTATTTGAGGTTTGAAATCGAACAAAGGTTGATTTAAAATCGAACAGTTGATTTCTCGAAATCGAACAGTTGATTCCTGAAATGAGCTCGGACGCGTGATTGAAAAACAGGAGAAAAAGAAACAGGTTCCGCATTTACCTTCCGAATCAACAAATTGAAGTGTATAATACACGGTTTTTCGGGATCCCGGAATAAAATTCTCCGGAAATCACATAGAAAGTTTCTCGTGTCAGATAAAGCGGCCACGCAAAGTTTGAGCACCAACGGAAGACATTTGGGGGTGCCGGTGTGCCATAAACCAGCATTCGCCGAAACTCAGATTATCGTGAAAAATGTGTTAAAGCTCGTTATTTGAGGCTGAAATCGAACAGGTTGATCCTGAAATCGAACAGGTTGATTTCTGAAATGTGCTCGGAAGCGTGATTGATAAACAGGGAGAAAAAGAAACAGGTTCCGGTACGACCTTCCAAACGGCTGAAATTGAAGTGTATAATACACGGTTTTTCGGGATTCCGGGGTCCCGAAATAAAATTCTCCGGAAATCACATTGAAAGTTCCTCGGGTTAGATAAAGCGGCCACGCAAAGTTTGAGCACCAACAGAAGACATTTGGGGGTGCCGGTGTGCCACAAACCAGCATTCGGCGAAACTCGGATTATCGTAAAAAATGTGTTAAAGCTCGTTATTTGAGGCTGAAATCGAACAGGTTGATTCCTGAAATCGAACAGGTTGATTTCTGAAATGAGCTTGGACGCGTGATTGAAAAACAGGGAGAAAAAGAAACAGGTTCCGGTACGACCTTTCGAACGGCTGAAATTGAAGTGTATAATACACGGTTTTTCGGGATTCGGGGGTCCCGGAATAATATTCTCCGGAAATCACATAGCAAGTTCCTCGGGTCAGATAAAGCGGCCACGCAAAGTTTGAGCACCAAAGGAAGACATTTGGGGGTGCCGGTGTGCCACAAACCAGCATTCGCCGAAACTCGGATTATCGTGAAAAATGTGTTAAAGCTCGTTATTTGAGGCTGAAATGGAACAGGTTGATTCCTGAAATCGAACAGGTTGATTCCTGAAATGAGCTCGGACGCGTGATTGAAAAACAGGGAGAAAAAGAAACAGGTTCCGGCGACCTTCCAAATCAATCAAATTGAAGTGTATAATACACGGTTTTTCGGGATTCCGGGGTCCCGAAATAAAATTCTCCGGAAATCACATAGAAAGTTCCTCGGGTCAGATAAAGCGGCCACGCAAAGTTTGATCACCAACGGAAGACATTTGGGGTGCGGTGTGCCACAAACCAAAGATTCGGCGAAACTCGGATTATAGTGAAAAATGTGTTAAAGCTCGTTATTTGAGGCAGAAATCGAACAGGTTGATTCCTGAAATCGAACAGGTTGATTCCTGAAATGAGCTCGGACGCGTGATTGAAAAACATGGAGAAAAAGAAACAGGTTCCGGTACGACCTTCCGAACGGCTGAAATTGAAGTGTATAATACACGGTTTTTCGGGATTCCGGGGTCCCGGAATAAAATTCTCCGGAAATCACATAGCAAGTTTCTCGGGTCAGATAAAGCGGCCACGCAAAGATTGAGCACCAAAGGAAGACATTTGGGAGTGCCGGTGTGCCACAGACCAGCATTCGCCGAAAGTCGGATTATCGTGAAAAATGAGTTAAAGCTCGTTATTTGAGGCTGAAATCGAACACGTTGATTTCTTAAATGAGCCCGGACACGTGATTGAAAAACAGGGAGAAAAAGAAACAGGTTCCGGTACGACCTTCCGAACTGCTGAAATTGAAGTGTATAATACACGGTTTTTCGGGATTCCAGTCCCTAATAAAATTCTCCGAAATCACATAGAAAGTTCCTCGTGTCAGATAAAGCGGCCACGCAAAGTTTGAGCACCAACGGAAGACATTTGGGGTGCCGGTGTGCCTGAATCAAAGATTCGCCGAAACTCGGATTATCGTGAAAAATGTGTTAAAGCTCGTTATTTGAGGCTGAAATCGAACAAGTTGATCCTGAAATCGAACAGGTTGATTTCCGAAATGAGCTCGGATGCGTGATTGAAAAACAGGGAGAAAAAGAAACAGGTTCCGGTACGACCTTCCAAACGGCTGAAATTGAAGTGTATAATACACGGTTTTTCGGGATTCCGGGGTCCCGGAATAAAATTCTCCGGAAATCACATTGAAAGTTCCTCGGTTAGAATAAAGCGGCCACGCAAAGTTTGAGCACCAACGGAAGACATTTGGGGGTGCCGGTGTGCCACAAACCAGCATTCGGCGAAACTCGGATTATCGTAAAAAATGTGTTAAAGCTCGTTATTTGAGGCTGAAATCGAACAGGTTGATTCCTGAAATCGAACAGGTTGATTCCTGAAATGAGCTTGGACGCGTGATTGAAAAACAGGGAGAAAAAGAAACAGGTTCCGGCGACCTTCCTAACGATGAAATTGAAGTGTATAATACACAATTTTCGGGATTCGGTCCCGAATAAAATTCTCCGGAAATCACATAGCAAGTTCCTCGGGTCAGATAAAGCGGCCACGCAAAGTTTGAGCACCAAAGGAAGACATTTGGGGTGTGCGGTGTGCCACAAACCACGATTCGCCGAAACTCGGATTATCGTGAAAAATGTGTTAAAGCTCGTTATTTGAGGCCGAAATGGAACAGTTGATTCCCGAAATCGAACAAGTTGATTCCTGAAATGAGCTCGGACACGTGATTGAAAAACAGGAGAAAAAGAAACAGGTTCGATGACGACCTTCCGAATCTTTGAAATTGAAGTGTATAATACACGGTTTTTCAGGATTCCGGGGTCCCGAAATAAAATTCTCCGGAAATCACATAGAAAGTTCCTCGGGTCAAGCGGCCACGCAAAGTTTGATCACCAACGGAAGACTTTGGGGGTACCGGTGTGCAACAAACCAACATTCGCCGAAACTCGGATTATCGTGAAAAATGTGTTAAAGCTCGTTATTTGAGGCTGAAATCGAACAAAGTTGATCCTGAAATCGAACAGTTGATTCTAAAATGAGCTCGGATGCGTGATTGAAAAACAGGAGAAAAAGAAACAGTTCCGTTACGACCTTCCGAACTGCTGAAATTGAAGTGTATAATACACGATTTTTCGGGATTCCGGGGTCCCGAAATAAAATTTTCCGGAAATCACATAGAAAGTTCCTCGGGTCAGATGAAGCGGCCACGCAAAGTTTGATCACCAACGGAAGACATTTGGGGGTGCCGGTGTGCAACAAACCAACATTCGCCGAAACTCGGATTATCGTGAAAATGTGTTAAAGCTCGTTATTTGAGGCTGAAATCGAACAGGTTGATTCCTGAAATGAGCTCGGATGCGTGATTGAAAAACAGGGAGAAAAAGAAAGAGGTTCCGGTACGACCTTCCAAACGGCTGAAATTGAAGTGTATAATACACGGTTTTTCGGGATTCCGGAATAAAATTCTCCGAAATCACATTGAAAGTTCCTCGGGTCGATAAAGCGGCCACGCAAAGTTTGAGCACCAACGGAAGACATTTGGGGTGCGGTGTGCCACAAATCAAAGATTCGCCGAAACTCGGATTATCGTGAAAAATGTGTTAAAGCTCGTTATTTGAGGCTGAAATGGAACAGTTTATTCTGAAATCGAACAGTTGATTCCTGAAATGAGCTCGGACGCGTGATTGAAAAACAGGAGAAAAAGAAACAGGTTCCGATTTACCTTCCGAATCACGAAATTGAAGTGTATAATACACAGTTTTTCGGGATTCCGGGGTCCCGGAATAAAATTCTCCGGAAATCACATAGAAAGTTTCTCGGGTCAGATAAAGCGGCCACGCAAAGTTTGAGCACCAACGGAAGACATTTGGGGTGCCGGTGTGCCACAAACCAGCATTCGCCGAAACTCGGATTATCGTGAAAAATGTGTTAAAGCTCGTTATTTGAGGCTGAAATCGAACAGGTTGATTCCTGAAATCGAACAGGTTGATTCTTGAAATGAGCTCGGACGCGTGATTGAAAAACAGGGAGAAAAAGAAACAGTTTCGATCGACCTTCCAATCTATTCGAAATTGAAGTGTATAATACACGGTTTTTCGGGATTCCGGGGTCCCGGAATAAAATTCTCCGGAAATCACATAGAAAGTTTCTCGTGTCAGATAAAGCGGCCACGCAAAGTTTGAGCACCAACGGAAGACATTTGGGGGTGCCGGTGTGCCACAAATCAGCATTCGCCGAAACTCGGATTATCGTGAAAAATGTGTTAAAGCTCGTTATTTGAGGCTGAAATGGAACAGGTTGATTCCTGAAATCGAACAGGTTGATTCCTGAAATGAGCTCGGACGCGTGATTGAAAAACAGGGAGAAAAAGAAACAGGTTCCGGTACGACCTTCCGAATTGCTGAAATTGAAGTGTATAATACACGGTTTTTCGGGATTCCGGGGTCCCGAAATAAAATTCTCCGGAAATCACATAGAAAGTTCCGCGGGTCAGATAAAGCGGCCACGCAAAGTTTGATCACCAACGGAAGACTTTTGGGGTACCGGTGTGCAACAAACCAACATTCGCCGAAACTCGGATTATCGTGAAAAATGTGTTAAAGCTCGTTATTTGAGGCTGAAATGGAACAGGTTGATTCCTGAAATCGAACAGGTTGATTCCTGAAATGAGCTCGGACGCGTGATTGAAAAACAGGGAGAAAAAGAAACAGGTTCCGGTACGACCTTCCGAACTGCTGAAATTGAAGTGTATAATACACGGTTTTTCGGGATTCCGGGGTCCCGAAATAAAATTCTACGGAAATCACATAGAAAGTTCCTCGGGTCAGATAAAGCGGCCACGCAAAGTTTGATCACCAACGGAAGACTTTGGGGGTACCGGTGTGCAACAAACCAACATTCGCCGAAACTCGGATTATCGTGAAAAATGTGTTAAAGCTCGTTATTTGAGGCTGAAATCGAACAGGTTGATCCTGAAATCGAACAGGTTGATTCCTGAAATGAGCTCGGATGCGTGATTGAAAAACAGGGAGAAAAAGAAACAGGTTCCGTTACGACCTTCCGAACTGCTGAAATTGAAGTGCATAATACACGATTTTTCGGGATTCCGGGGTCCCGAAATAAAATTCTCCGGAAATCACATAGAAAGTTCCTCGGGTCAGATAAAGCGGCCACGCAAAGTTTGATCACCAACGGAAGACATTTGGGGGTGCCGGTGTGCAACAAACCAACATTCGCCGAAACTCGGATTATCGTGAAAATGTGTTAAAGCTCGTTATTTGAGGCTGAAATCGAACAGGTTGATTCCTGAAATGAGCTCGGATGCGTGATTGAAAAACAGGGAGAAAAAGAAACAGGTTCCGGTACGACCTTCCGAACGGCTGAAATTGAAGTGTATAATACACGGTTTTTCGGGATTCCGGGGTCCCGAAATAAAATTCTCCGGAAATCACATAGAAAGTTCCTCGGGTCAGATAAAGCGGCCACGCAAAGTTTGATCACCAACGGAAGACATTTGGGGGTGCCGGTGTGCAACAAACCAACATTCGCTGAAACTCGGATTATCGTGAAAATGTGTTAAAACTCGTTATTTGAGGCTGAAATCGAACAGGTTGATTCCTGAAATGAGCTCGGATGCGTGATTGAAAAATAGGGAGAAAAAGAAAGAGGTTCCGATTTACCTTCCGAATCAATTGAAATTGAAGTGTATAATACACGATTTTTCGGGATTCCGGAATAAAATTCTCCGGAAATCACATAGAAAGTTTCTCGTGTCAGATAAAGCGGCCACGCAAAGTTTGAGCACCAACGGAAGACATTTGGGGGTGCCGGTGTGCCACAAACCAGCATTCGCCGAAACTCGGATTATCGTGAAAAATGTGTTAAAGCTCGTTATTTGAGGTCAAATGGAACAGGTTGATTCCTGAAATCGAACAAAGTTGATTCCTGAAATGAGCTCGGACGCGTGATTGAAAAACAGGAGAAAAAGAAACAGTTCCGGTTTACGACCTTCCGAATCAATAAATTGAAGTGTATAATACACGGTTTTTCGGGATTCCGGTCCCGAAATAAAATTCTACGAAATCACATAGAAAGTTCCTCGGGTCAGATAAAGCGGCCACGCAAAGTTTGATCACCAACGGAAGACTTTGGGGGTACCGGTGTGCAACAAACCAACATTCGCCGAAACTCGGATTATCGTGAAAAATGTGTTAAAGCTCGTTATTTGAGGCTGAAATCGAACAGGTTGATCCTGAAATCGAACAGGTTGATTCCTGAAATGAGCTCGGATGCGTGATTGAAAAACAGGGAGAAAAAGAAACAGGTTCCGTTACGACCTTCCGAACTACTGAAATTGAAGTGCATAATACACTATTTTTCGGGATTCCGGGGTCCCGAAATAAAATTTTCCGGAAATCACATAGAAAGTTCCTCGGGTCAGATAAAGCGGCCACGCAAAGTTTGATCACCAACGGAAGACATTTGGGGGTGCCGGTGTGCAACAAACCAACATTCGCTGAAACTCGGATTATCGTGAAAATGTGTTAAAGCTCGTTATTTGAGGCTGAAATCGAACAGTTGATTCCCGAAATGAGCTCGGATGCGTGATTGAAAAACAGGAGAAAAAGAAACAGGTTCCTGATTTACGACCTTCCGAATCGGCAAAATTGAAGTGTATAATACACGGTTTTTCGGGATTACGGGGTCCCGTAATAAAATTCTCCGGAAATCACATAGAAAGTTTCTCGTGTCGATAAAGCGGCCACGCAAAGTTTGAGCACCAACGGAAGACATTTGGGGTGCTTGTGCCACAAATCGGCATTCGCCAAACTCGGATTATCGTGAAAATGTGTTAAAGCTCGTTATTTGAGGTGAAATGGAACAGTTGATTCCTGAAATGAGCTCGGACGCGTGATTGAAAAACAGGGAGAAAAAGAAACAGGTTCCGACGACCTTCCGAATCATTAAATTGAAGTGTATAATACACGGTTTTTGGATTTCGGGTCCCGAAATAAAATTCTCCGGAAATCACATAGAAAGTTTCTCGTGTCAGATAAAGCGGCCACGCAAAGTTTGAGCACCAACGGAAGACATTTGGGGTGCCGGTGTGCCAAATCGGATTCGCAAACTTGATTATCGTGAAAATGTGTTAAAGCTCGTTATTTGAGGCTGAAATGGAACAGGTTGATTCTTGAAATCGAACAGGTTGATTCCTGAAATGAGCTCGGACGCGTGATTGAAAAACAGGAGAAAAAGAAACAGTTCCTGACGACCTTCCGAACGTCTCAAATTGAAGTGTATAATACACGGTTTTTCGGGATTCCGGGGTCCCGAAATAAAATTCTACGGAAATCACATAGAAAGTTCCTCGGGTCGAGATAAAGCGGCCACGCAAAGTTTGAGCACCAACGGAAGACATTTGGGGGTGCCGGTGTGCCACAAACCAAAGATTCGCGAAACTCGATTATCGTGAAAAATGTGTTAAAGCTCGTTATTTGAGGTGAAATCGAACAGGTTGATTCCTGAAATCGAACAGGTTGATTCTTGAAATGAGCTTGGACGCGTGATTGAAAAACAGGAGAAAAGAAACAGTTCCGTACGACCTTCCGAACGATCAAATTGAAGTGTATAATACACAGTTTTTCGGATTCCGGTCCCTAATAAAATTCTCCGAAATCACATAGAAAGTTCATCGGGTCAGATAAAGCGGCCACGCAAAGTTTGAGCACCAAAGGAAGACATTTGGGGTGCGGTGTGCCACAAACCAAAGATTCGCCAAACTCGGATTATCGTGAAAAATGTGTTAAAGCTCGTTATTTGAGGCCGAAATGGAACAGTTGATTCTGAAATCGAACAGGTTGATTCCTGAAATGAGCTCGGACACGTGATTGAAAAACAGGAGAAAAAGAAACAGGTTCCGTTTACCTTCCGAACGGCTCAAAATTGAAGTGTATAATACACGGTTTTTCGGGATTCCGAAATAAAATTCTACGGAAATCACATAGAAAGTTCCTCGGGTCTGATAAAGCGGCCACGCAAAGTTTGAGCACCAACGGAAGACATTTGGGGTGCCGGTGTGCCACAAACCAAGATTCGGCGAAACTCGATTATCGTAAAAATGTGTTAAAGCTCGTTATTTGAGGCTGAAATCGAACAAGTTGATTCCTGAAATCGAACAGGTTGATTCCTGAAATGAGCTTGGACGCGTGATTGAAAAACAGGAGAAAAAAAACAAACCTAGTTCCGCACGACCTTCCGAACGATCAAATTGAAGTGTATAATACACGCTTTTTCGGATTCCGGTCCCGAATAAAATTCTCCGGAAATCACATAGAAAGTTCATCGGGTCGATAAAGCGCCACGCAAAGTTTGAGCACCAAAGGAAGACATTTGGGGGTGCTGGTGTGCCACAAACCAGGATTCACTAAAACTCGGATTATCGTGAAAAATGTGTTAAAGCTCGTTATTTGAGGCCGAAATGGAACAAAGCTGATTCCAAATCGAACAGTTGATTCCGAAATGAGCTCGGACACGTGATTGAAAAACAGGAGAAAAAGAAACAGTTCCGGTTTACCTTCCGAATCAATAAATTGAAGTGTATAATACACGGTTTTTCGGGATTCCGGGGTCCCGAAATAAAATTCTCCGGAAATCACATAGAAAGTTCCTCGGGTCAGATAAAGCGGCCACGCAAAGTTTGATCACCAACGGAAGACTTTGGGGGTACCGGTGTGCCACAAACCAACATTCGAAGAAACTCGGATTATCGTGAAAAATGTGTTAAAGCTCGTTATTTGAGGTCGAAATCGAACAGGTTGATTCCTGAAATCGAACAGTTGATTCCTGAAATGAGCTCGGATGCGTGATTGAAAAACAGGAGAAAGAGAAACAGGTTCCGTTACGACCTTCCGAATCACAAATTGAAGTGTATAATACACGATTTTTCGGATTCCGGTCCCAAATAAAATTCTCCGGAAATCACAAAGAAAGTTCCTCGGGTCTGATAAAGCGGCCACGCAAAGTTTGATCACCAACGGAAGACATTTGGGGGTGCCGGTGTGCAACAAACCAACATTCACCGAAACTCGGATTATCGTGAAAATGTGTTAAAGCTCGTTATTTGAGGCTGAAATCGAACAGGTTGATCCTGAAATCGAACAGGTTGATTCCTGAAATGAGCTCGGATGCGTGATTGAAAAACAGGGAGAAAAAGAAAGAGGTTCCGATTTACCTTCCAAACGGCCGAAATTGAAGTGTATAATACACTTTTGGATTCCGGGTCCCGGAATAAAATTCTCCGGAAATCACATAGAAAGTTCCTCGGGTCAGATAAAGCGCCACGCAAAGTTTGAGCACCAACGGAAGACATTTGGGGGTGCTTGGTGTGCCACAAATCGGATTCGCCGAAACTCGATTATCGTGAAAAATGTGTTAAAGCTCGTTATTTGAGGCTGAAATCGAACAGTTGATTCCTGAAATCGAACAGGTTGATTCCTGAAATGAGCTCGACGCGTGATAGAAAAACAGGAGAAAAAGAAACAGTTCCTATGACGACCTTCCGAATCTAAATTGAAGTGTATAATACACGGTTTTTTCGGGATTCCGGTCCCAAAAAAAAATTCTCCGAAATCACATAGAAAGTTTCTCGTGTCGATAAAGCGGCCACGCAAAGTTTGAGCACCAACGGAAGACATTTGGGGTGCCTTGTGCCTGAAATCGACATTCGCCAAACTCGGATTATCGTGAAAAATGTGTTAAAGCTCGTTATTTGAGGCTGAAATGGAACAGGTTGATTCCTGAAATCGAACAGGTTGATTCCTGAAATGAGCTCGGACGCGTGATTGAAAAACAGGGAGAAAAAGAAACAGTTCCGTCACGACATTCAATCTATAAATTGAAGTGTATAATACACGGTTTCGGGATTCCGGTCCCTAATAAAATTCTCCGGAAATCACATAGAAAGTTTCTCGTGTCAGATAAAGCGGCCACGCAAAGTTTGAGCACCAACAGAAGACATTTGGGGGTGCCGGTGTGCCACAAATCAGCATTCGCCGAAACTCGGATTATCGTGAAAAATGTGTTAAAGCTCGTTATTTGAGGCTGAAATGGAACAGGTTGATTCCAAATCGAACAGGTTGATTCTGAAAAATGAGCTCGGACGCGTGATTGAAAAACAGGAGAAAAAGAAACAGTTTCCTTTACCTTCCGAATCACAAAATCAAGTGTATAATACACGGTTTTTCGGGATTCCGGGTCCCGAAATAAAATTCTCCGGAAATCACATAGAAAGTTCTCGGGTCAGATAAAGCGGCCACGCAAAGTTTGATCACCAACGGAAGACTTTGGGGGTACCGGTGTGCAACAAACCAACATTCATTAAACTCTGATTATCGTGAAAATGTGTTAAAGCTCGTTATTTGAGGCCGAAATCGAACAGGTTGATTCCTGAAATCGAACAGGTTGATTCCCGAAATGAGCTCGGATGCGTGATTGAAAAACAGGAGAAAAAGAAACAGGTTCCGTTACGACCTTCCGAATCAAAAAATTGAAGTGCATAATACACGATTTTTCGGATTCCGGGTCCCGAAATAAAATTCTCCGAAATCACATAGAAAGTTCCTCGGTCGATAAAGCGTACGCAAAGTTTGATCACCAACGGAAGACATTTGGGGTGCGGTGTGCAACAAACCAACATTCGCTTAAACTCTGATTATCGCGAAAATGTGTTAAAGCTCGTTATTTGAGGTCAAAATCGAACAAAGTTGATTCCTGAAATGAGCTCGGATGCGTGATTGAAAAATAGGGAGAAAAAGAAAGAGGTTCCGATTTACGACCTTCCGAACGGCGAAATTGAAGTGTATAATACACGGTTTTTCGGGATTTCGGGGTCCAGAATAAAATTCTCCGGAAATCACATAGAAAGTTTCTCGTGTCGATAAAGCGGCCACGCAAAATTTGAGCACCAACGGAAGACATTTGGGGGTGCCGGTGTGCCAAAAGCAAAGATTCTACGAAACTCGGATTATCGTGAAAAATGTGTTAAAGCTCGTTATTTGAGGCTAAAATCGAAAAGGTTGATTCTAAAATGAGCTCGACGCGTGATTGAAAAACAGGAGAAAAAGAAACAGTTCCTGACGACCTTCCGAACGGCAAAATTGAAGTGTATAATACACGGTTTTCGGATTCCGGTCCCTAATAAAATTCTCCGGAAATCACATAGCAAGTTTCTCGGCTCGATAAAGCGCCACGCAAAGATTGAGCACCAACGGAAGACATTTGGGGGTGCTGGTGTGCCACAAACCAACATTCGCCGAAACTCGGATTATCGTGAAAAATGAGTTAAAGCTCGTTATTTGAGGCTGAAATCGAACACGTTAATTTCGAAATGAGCTCGTACACGTGATTGAAAAACAGGAGAAAAAGAAACAGTTCCTAGATTTACCTTCCGAACTACTAAATTGAAGTGTATAATACACGGTTTTTTTGGGATTCCGGTCCTGATAAAATTCTCCGGAAATCACATAGAAAGTTCCTCGGCTCAGATAAAGCGGCCACACAAAGTTTGATTACCAACGGAAGATATTTGGGGGTGCCGCGGTGTACAAACCAAACCGATTCGCCAAACTCCTGATTATCATGAAAATGTGTTAAAGGTCGTTATTTGAGGTCAAATCGAACAGGTTTATTCTTGAAATCGAACAGGTTGATTCCTGAAATATGCTCGGACGCGTGATTGAAAAACAGGAGAAAAAGAAACAGGTCCAAGACGACCTTCCGAATCTACGAAATCAAGTGTATAATACACGGTTTTTCGGATTCCGGTCCCTAACAAAATTCTCCGAAATCACATAGAAAGTTCCTCGGGTCAGATAAAGCGGCCACACAAAGTTTGATCACCAACGGAAGACTTTGGGGGTGCCGGTGTGCCACAAACCAGCATTCACCGAAACTCCGATTATCGTGAAAAATGTGTTAAAGCTCGTTATTTGAGGTCAAATCGAACAGTTGATCCCGAAATCGAACAGTTGATTCCTGAAATGAGCTAGGACGCGTGATTGAAAAACAGGGAGAAAAAGAAACAGTTCCGTTACGACCTTCCGAATCAAAATTGAAGTGTATAATACACGATTTTTCTGGATTCCGGTCCCGAAATAAAATTCTCCGGAAATCACATAGAAAGTTCCTCCGGTCAGATAAAGCGGCCACGCAAAGTTTGATCACCAACGGAAGACATTTGGGGTGCGGTGTGCCATAAACCAACATTCGCCGAAACTCGATTATCGTGAAAAATGTGTTAAAGCTCGTTATTTGAGGCCGAAATCAAATCAAAGTTGATCCACGAAATCGAACAAAGTTGATTCCTGAAATGAGCTCGGATGCGTGATTGAAAAACAGGGAGAAAAAGAAAGAGGTTCCGGTACGACCTTCCAAACGGCCGAAATTGAAGTGTATAATACACGGTTTTTCTGGATTCCGGTCCCGAATAAAATTCTCCGGAAATCACATTGAAAGTTCCTCGGGTCTGATAAAGCGGCCACGCAAAGTTTGAGCACCAACGGAAGACATTTGGGGTGCCGGTGTGCCACAAACCAAAGATTCTACGAAACTCGATTATCGTGAAAATGTGTTAAAGCTCGTTATTTGAGGTCAAATCGAACAGTTGATTCCTGAAATGAGCTCGGACGCGTGATTGAAAAACAGGAGAAAAAGAAACAGTTCCGACGACCTTCCGAACGGCTGAAATTGAAGTGTATAATACACGGTTTTTCGATTCCGGTCCCTAATAAAATTCTCCGGAAATCACATAGCAAGTGTCTCGGTCGATTAAGCAGCCACGCAAAGATTGAGCACCAAAGGAAGACATTTGGGGGTGCCGGTGTGCCACAAACCAGCATTCGCCGAAACTCGGATTATCGTGAAAAATGAGTTAAAGCTCGTTATTTGAGGCTGAAATCGAACACGTTGATTTCTGAAATGAGCTCGTACACGTGATTGAAAAACAGGGAGAAAAAGAAACAGTTCCGTACGACCTTCCGAACGGCTGAAATTGAATTGTATAATACACGGTTTTTCCGGATTCCGGTCCCGAATAAAATTCTCCGGAATCACATAGAAAGTTCCTCGCTCGATAAAGCGGCCACACAAAGTTTGATTACCAACGGAAGATATTTGGGGGTGCCGTGTGCCACAAACCAAGATTCGCCGAAACTCCTGATTATCATGAAAAATGTGTTAAAGGTCGTTATTTGAGGTCAAATCGAACAACAGTTTATTCTTGAAATCGAACTGGTTGATTCCTTAAATATGCTCGGACGCGTGATTGAAAAACAGGAGAAAAAGAAACAGGTCCAAAGACGACCTTCCGAACTACTAAATCAAGTGTATAATACACGGTTTTTCGGATTCCGGTCCCGAACAAAATTCTCCGGAAATCACATAGAAAGTTCCTCGGGTCAGATAAAGCGGCCACACAAAGTTTGATCACCAACGGAAGACTTTGGGGGTACCGGTGTGCAACAAACCAACATTCGCCAAACTCCTGATTATCGTGAAAAATGTGTTAAAGCTCGTTATTTGAGGTCGAAATCGAACAGTTGATCCCGAAATCGAACAAAGTTGATTCCTGAAATGAGCTCGGACGCGTGATTGAAAAACAGGAGAAAAAAGAAACAGTTCCGTTACGACCTTCCGAATCAAAAATTGAAGTGTATAATACACGATTTTTCGGGATTCCGGTCCCGAAATAAAATTCTCCTAAATCACATAGAAAGTTCCTCGGGTCGATAAAGCGCCACGCAAAGTTTGATCACCAACGGAAGACATTTGGGGGTGCCGGTGTGCCATAAACCAACATTCGCCGAAACTCGGATTATCGTGAAAATGTGTTAAAGCTCGTTATTTGAGGTCAAATCGAACAGTTGATCCCGAAATCGAACAAAGTTGATTCCCGAAATGAGCTCGGATGCGTGATTGAAAAACAGGAGAAAAAGAAAGAGGTTCTGTACGACCTTCCAAACGGTGAAATTGAAGTGTATAATACACGGTTTTTCGATTCCGGTCCCTAATAAAATTCTCCGAAAATCACATAGAAAGTTCCTCGGGTCGATAAAGCGGCCACGCAAAGTTTGAGCACCAACGGAAGACATTTGGGGGTGCCGGTGTGCCACAAACCAAAGATTCGGCGAAACTCGGATTATCGTGAAAAATGTGTTAAAGCTCGTTATTTAGGCTGAAATCGAACAGTTGATTCCTGAAATGAGCTCGGACGCGTGATTGAAAAACAGGAGAAAAAGAAACAGTTCCTGACGACCTTCCGAACGGCTGAAATTGAAGTGTATAATACACGGTTTTTCGGGATTCCGGGGTCCCGGAATAAAATTCTCCGGAAATCACATAGCAAGTGTCTCGGGTCAGATAAAGCAGCCACGCAAAGATTGAGCACCAAAGGAAGACATTTGGGGGTGCCGGTGTGCCACAAACCAGCATTCGCCGAAACTCGGATTATCGTGAAAAATGAGTTAAAGCTCGTTATTTGAGGCTGAAATCGAACACGTTGATTTCTGAAATGAGCTCGTACACGTGATTGAAAAACAGGGAGAAAAAGAAACAGGTTCCGGTACGACCTTCCGAACGGCTGAAATTGAAGTGTATAATACACGGTTTTTCGGGATTCCGGGGTCCCGGAATAAAATTCTCCGGAAATCACATAGAAAGTTCCTCGGCTCAGATAAAGCGGCCACACAAAGTTTGATTACCAACGGAAGATATTTGGGGGTGCCGGTGTGCCACAAACCAATATTCGCCGAAACTCGGATTATCATGAAAAATGTGTTAAAGGTCGTTATTCGAGGCTGAAATCGAACAGGTTTATTCTTGAAATCGAACAGGTTTATTCCTTAAATATGCTCGGACGCGTGATTGAAAAACAGGGAGAAAAAGAAACAGTTCGCATTTACCTTCCGAATCACTGAAATTGAAGTGTATAATACACGGTTTTTCGGGATTCCGGTCCCTAATAAAATTCTCCGGAAATCACATAGAAAGTTTCTCGTGTCAGATAAAGCGGCCACGCAAAGTTTGAGCACCAACGGAAGACATTTGGGGGTGCCGGTGTGCCACAAACCAGCATTCGCCGAAACTCGGATTATCGTGAAAAATGTGTTAAAGCTCGTTATTTGAGGCTGAAATCGAACAGGTTGATTCCTGAAATCGAACAGGTTGATTCCTGAAATGAGCTCGGACGCGTGATTGAAAAACAGGAGAAAAAGAAACAGTTCCGACCTTAGACCTTCCGAACTGCTGAAATTGAAGTGTATAATACACGGTTTTTCGGGATTCCGGGGTCCCGAAATAAAATTCTCCGGAAATCACATAGAAAGTTCCTCGGGTCAGATAAAGCGGCCACGCAAAGTTTGATCACCAACGGAAGACATTTGGGGGTACCGGTGTGCAACAAACCAACATTCGCCGAAACTCGGATTATCGTGAAAAATGTGTTAAAGCTCGTTATTTGAGGCTGAAATCGAACAGGTTGATCCTGAAATCGAACAGTTGATTCTGAAATGAGCTCGGATGCGTGATTGAAAAACAGGGAAAAAGAAACAGTTCCGATTTACCTTCCAAACGGCTAAAATTGAAGTGTATAATACACGGTTTTTCGGGATTCCGGGGTCACGGAATAAAATTCTCCGGAAATCACATAGAAAGTTCCTCGGGTCAGATAAAGCGGCCACGCAAAGTTTGAGCACCAAAGGAAGACATTTGGGGGTGCCGGTGTGCCACAAACCAAAGATTCGTTCGCGAAACTCGGATTATCGTGAAAATGTGTTAAAGCTCGTTATTTGAGGCCGAAATCGAACAGGTTGATTCCTGAAATCGAACAAGTTGATTCCTGAAATGAGCTTGGACGCGTGATTGAAAAACAGGAGAAAAAGAAACAGTTTCCTTTACGACCTTCCGAACGATCAAATTGAAGTGTATAAGACACGGTTTTTGGATTCCGGTCCCGAATAAAATTCTCCGGAAATCACATAGAAAGTTCCTCGGTCAGATAAAGCGGCCACGCAAAGTTTGAGCACCAAAGGAAGACATTTGGGGTGCCGGTGTGCCACAAACCAAGATTCGCCAAACTCGGATTATCGTGAAAATGTGTTAAAGCTCGTTATTTGAGGCTGAAATGGAACAGGTTGATTCCTGAAATCGAACAGGTTGATTCCTGAAATGAGCTCGGACGTTTGATTGAAAAACAGGAGAAAAAGAAACAGTTCCGATTTACCTTCCGAATCAAAAATTGAAGTGTATAATACACGGTTTTTCGGGATTCCGGGGTCCCGAAATAAAATTCTCCGGAAATCACATAGAAAGTTCCTCGGGTGAGATAAAGCGGCCACGCAAAGTTTGATCACCAACGGAAGACATTTGGGGGTACCGGTGTGCAACAAACCAACATTCACAAACTCCTGATTATCGTGAAAAATGTGTTAAAGCTCGTTATTTGAGGTCGAAATCGAACAAAGTTGATCCTGAAATCGAACAGGTTGATTCCCGAAATGAGCTCGGATGCGTGATTGAAAAACAGGAGAAAAAAGAAACAGTTCCTGATTTACGACCTTCCAAACGGCTAAAATTGAATTGTATAATACACGGTTTTTCGGGATTAAAGGTCACGGAATAAAATTCTCCGAAATTACATAGCAAGTTCCTCGGGTCGAGATAAGCGGCCACGCAAAGTTTGAGTACCAACGGAAGACATTTGGGGTGCCGGTGTGCCACAAATCGATTCGCCAAACTCCGGATTATCGTGAAAAATGTGTTAAAACTCGTTATTTGAGGTCAAATCGAACAAAGTTGATCCTGAAATCGAACAGGTTGATTCCCGAAATGAGCTCGGATGCGTGATTGAAAAACAGGAGAAAAAGAAACAGTTCCTGTGATTTACCTTCTAAACGGCTAAAATTGAAGTGTATAATACACGGTTTTTCGATTCCGGTCCCGGAATAAAATCCTCCGGAAATCATATTGAAAGTTCCTCGGGTCAGATAATGCGGCCACGCAAAGTTTGAGCACCAACGGAAGATATTTGGGGTGCCGGTGTGCCACAAACCAAGATTCGCCGAAACTCGGATTATCGTGAAAAATGTGTTAAAGCTCGTTATTTGAGGTCGAAATCGAACAGTTGATTTCTGAAATCGAACAGTTGATTCCTGAAATGAGCTCGGACGCGTGATTGAAAAACAGGAGAAAAAGAAACAGGTTCCAGCGACCTTCCAATCAATAAATTGAAGTGTATAATACACGGTTTTTCGGGATTACGGAGTCCCGGAAAAAAATTCTCCGGAAATCACATAGAAAGTTTCTCGTGTCAGATAAAGCGGCCACGCAAAGTTTGAGCACCAACGGAAGACATTTGGGGGTGCCGGTGTGCCATAAACCAGCATTCGCCGAAACTCGGATTATCGTGAAAAATGTGTTAAAGCTCGTTATTTGAGGCTTAAATCGAACACGTTGATTTCTTAAATGAGATCGGACACGTGATTGAAAAACAGGGAGAAAAAGAAACAGGTTCCGGTACGACCTTCAGAACGGCTGAAATTGAAGTGTATAATACACGGTTTTTCGGGATTCCGGGGTCCCGAATAAAATTCTCCGGAAATCACATAGCAAGTTCCTCGGCTCAGATAAAGCGGCCACGCAAAGTTTGATTACCAACGGAAGATATTTGGGGGTGCCGGTGTGCCACAAACCAGTATTCGCCGAAACTCGGATTATCGTGAAAAATGTGTTAAAGGTCGTTATTTGAAGCTGAAATCGAACAGGTTTATTCTGGAAATCGAACAGGTTGATTCCTGAAATATGCTCGGACGCGTGATTGAAAAACAGGGAGAAAAAGAAACAGTTCCTGTCGACCTTCCAATCAACTTGAAATTGAAGTGTATAATACACGGTTTTTTTTCGATTCCGGTCCCTAATAAAATTCTCCGGAAATCACATAGAAAGTTTCTCGTGTCGATAAAGCGGCCACGCAAAGTTTGAGCACCAACGGAAGACATTTGGGGTGCCGGTGTGCCAAAAAAAGATTCAAAACTCGGATTATCGTGAAAAATGTGTTAAAGCTCGTTATTTGAGGTTAAATCGAACAGGTTGATCCTGAAATCGAACAGGTTGATTTCTCAAATGAGCTCGGATGCGTGATTGAAAAACAGGAGAAAAAGAAACAGTTCCTAAGACGACCTTCCAAACTAATAAATTGAAGTGTATAATACACGGTTTTTCGGGATTCCGGGGTCCCGAATAAAATTCTCCGAAAATCACATAGAAAGTTCCTCGGGTCGATAAAGCGGCCACGCAAAGTTTGAGCACCAACGGAAGACATTTGGGGGTGCCGGTGTGCCACAAACCAAAGATTCTATTAAACTCGGATTATCGTAAAAAAAATGTGTTAAAGCTCGTTATTTGAGGCAAATCGAACAAAGTTGATTCCTGAAATCGAACAGGTTGATTCCCGAAATGAGCTTGGACGCGTGATTGAAAAACAGGAGAAAAAGAAACAGGTTCCTATTTACCTTCCGAACGCCTGAAATTGAAGTGTATAATACACGGTTTTTCGGATTCCGGGGTCCCGGAATAAAATTCTCCGGAAATCACATAGCAAGTTCCTCGGGTCAGATAAAGCGGCCACGCAAAGTTTGAGCACCAAAGGAAGACATTTGGGGGTGCCGGTGTGCCACAAACCAGCACTCGCCGAAACTCGGATTATCGTGAAAAATGTGTTAAAGCTCGTTATTTGAGGCTGAAATGGAACAGGTTGATTCCTGAAATGAGCTCGGATGCGTGACGCAAAAACAGGGAGAAAAAGAAACAGTTCCTAAGATTTACCTTCCGAATCACAAATTGAAGTGTATAATACACGGATTTTCGGATTCCGGATCCCAAATAAAATTCTCCGGAAATCACATAGAAAGTTCCTCGGGTCAGATAAAGCGGCCACGCAAAGTTTGATCACCAACGGAAGACATTTGGGGGTACCGGTGTGCAACAAACCAACATTCGCCGAAACTCGGATTATCGTGAAAAATGTGTTAAAGCTCGTTATTTGAGGTGAAATCGAACAGTTGATCCTGAAATCGAACAGTTGATTCCCAAATGAGCTCGGATGCGTGATTGAAAAACAGGAGAAAAAGAAACAGGTTCCGGTACGACCTTCCAAACGGCAAAAATTGAAGTGTATAATACACGGTTTTTCGGGATTCCGGGGTCACGGAATAAAATTCTCCGGAAATCACATAGCAAGTTCCTCGGGTTAGATAAAGCGGCCACGCAAAGTTTGAGTACCAACGGAAGACATTTTGGGTGCCGGTGTGCCTAAATCGAGATTCACAAACTCGGATTATCGTGAAAATGTGTTAAAACTCGTTATTTGAGGTCAGAATCGAACAAAGTTGATCCCGAAATCGAACAGTTTGATTCCTGAAATGAGCTCGGATGCGTGATTGAAAAACAGGAGAAAAAGAAACAGTTCCTGACGACCTTCTAAACGCTAAAATTGAAGTGTATAATACACGTTTTGGATTCCGGTCCCGAATAAAATCCTCTGGAAATCATATTGAAAGTTCCTCGGGTCAGATAATGCGGCCACGCAAAGTTTGAGCACCAACGGAAGACATTTGGGATTGCCGGTGTGCCACAAACCAGCATTCGCCGAAACTCGGATTATCGTGAAAAATGTGTTAAAGCTCGTTATTTTAGGTCAAATCGAATCGAAATTCCTGAAATCGAACAAGTTGATTCCTGAAATCGAACAGGTTGATTCCTGAAATGAGTTCGGACGCGTGATTGAAAAACAGGAGAAAAAGAAACAGTTCCGTGACGACCTTCCAATCAATAATTAAATTGAAGTGTATTAATACACGGTTTTTCGGATTCCGGGTCCCTGAATAAAATTCTCCGCAAAATCACATAGAAAGTTTCTCGTGTCAGATAAAGCGGCCACGCAAAGTTTGAGCACCAACGGAAGACATTTGGGGTGCGGTGTGCCAAAACTAGCATTCACAAAACTCGGATTATCGTGAAAAATGTGTTAAAGCTCGTTATTTGAGGATCAAATCGAACAGGTTGATTCCTGAAATCGAACAAGTTGATTCCTGAAATGAGCTTGGACGCGTGATTGAAAAACAGGAGAAAAAGAAACAGTTCCGTGCGACCTTCCGAACGATCAAATTGAAGTGTATAATACACGGTTTTTTTCGGATTCCGGTCCCGGAATAAAATTATCCGGAAATCACATAGCAAGTTTCTCGGGTCAGATAAAGCGGCCACGCAAAGTTTGAGCACCAAAGGAAGACATTTGGGGGTGCCGGTGCCACAAACCAAAGACTCGCATATTTGAAACTCGATTATCGTGAAAAATGTGTTAAAGCTCGTTATTTGAGGTCTGAAATGGAACAGGTTGATTCCTGAAATGAGCTCGGATGCGTGACTGAAAAACAGGGAGAAAAAGAAACAGGTTCCGGTACGACCTTCCGAACTGCTGAAATTGAAGTGTATAATACACGGATTTTCGGGATTCCGGGATCCCGAAATAAAATTCTCCGGAAATCACATAGAAAGTTCCTCGGGTCAGATAAAGCGGCCACGCAAATTTTGATCACCAACGGAAGACATTTGGGGGTACCGGTGTGCAACAAACCAACATTCGCCGAAACTCGGATTATCGTGAAAAATGTGTTAAAGCTCGTTATTTGAGGCTGAAATCGAACAGGTTGATTCCTGAAATGAGCTCGGATGCGTGATTTAAAAACAGGGAGAAAAAGAAACAGGTTCCGGTACGACCTTCCAAACGGCTAAAATTGAAGTGTATAATACACGGTTTTTAATTCCGGTCACGAATAAAATTCTCCGGAAATCACATAGCAAGTTCCTCGGGTCGATAAAGCGCCACGCAAAGTTTGAGTACCAACGGAAGACATTTTGGGGTGCCGTGTGCCACAAATCGATTCGCCGAAACTTGATTATCGTGAAAAATGTGTTAAAACTCGTTATTTGAGGTCGAAATCGAACAGGTTGATCCTGAAATCGAACAGTTTGATTCCTGAAATGAGCTCGGATGCGTGATTGAAAAACAGGGAGAAAAAGAAACAGGTTCCGATCGACCTTCTAAACGGCTAAAATTGAAGTGTATAATACACGGTTTTTCTGGATTCCGGTCCCGGAATAAAATCCTCTGAAATCATATTGAAAGTTCCTCGGTCGATAATGCGGCCACGCAAAGTTTGAGCACCAACGGAAGACATTTGGGGTTGCCGGTGTGCCAAAACCAAAGATTCGCCAAACTCCTGATTATCGTGAAAAATGTGTTAAAGCTCGTTATTTGAGGCTGAAATCGAACAGGATGATTCCTGAAATCGAACACGTTGATCCCGAAATGAGTTCGGACGCGTGATTGAAAAACAGGAGAAAAAGAAACAGTTCCGACGACCTTCCAATCAAAAATTGAAGTGTATTAATACACGGTTTCGGATTCCGGGGTCCCTAATAAAATTCTCCGCAAAATCACATAGAAAGTTTCTCGTGTCAGATAAAGCGGCCACGCAAAGTTTGAGCACCAACGGAAGACATTTGGGGGTGCCGGTGTGCCACAAACTAGCATTCGCGAAACTCCTGATTATCTTGAAAAATGTGTTAAAGCTCGTTATTTGAGGTGAAATCGAACAGTTGATCCTGAAATCGAACAGGTTGATTTAAAATGAGCTCGGATGCGTGATTGATAAACAGGAGAAAAAGAAACAGTTCCTACGACCTTCCAAACGGGCCGAAATTGAAGTGTATAATACACGTTTTTCGGATTCCGGTCCCGAATAAAATTCTCCGGAAATCACATTGAAAGTTCCTCGGGTCAAATAAAGCGGCCACGCAAAGTTTGAGCACCAACGGAAGACATTTGGGGTGCCGGTGTGCCACAAACCAAAGATTCTACGAAACTCTGGATTATCGTAAAAATGTGTTAAAGCTCGTTATTTGAGGCCGAAATCGAACAAAGTTGATTCCTCAAATCGAACAGTTGATTTCTGAAATGAGCTTGGACGCGTGATTGAAAAAAAGGAAAAAGAAACAGTTCCGATACGACCTTTCGAACGTCTTAAATTGAAGTGTATAATACACGGTTTTTCGGGATTCGGGGGTCCCGGAATAATATTCTCCGGAAATCACATAGCAAGTTCCTCGGGTCAGATAAAGCGGCCACGCAAAGTTTGAGCACCAAAGGAAGACATTTGGGGGTGCCGGTGTGCCACAAACCAGCATTCGACGAAACTCGGATTATCGTGAAAATGTGTTAAAGCTCGTTATTTGAGGTCAAATGGAACAGTTGATTCCTGAAATCGAACAGGTTGATTCCTGAAATTAACTCGGACGCGTGATTGAAAAACAGGAGAATAAGAAACAGTTTCCTGCATTTACCTTCCGAATCGGCTAAATTGAAGTGTATAATACACGGTTTTTCGGGATTCCGGGGTCCCGAAATAAAATTCTCCGGAAATCACATAGAAAGTTCCTCGGGTCAGATAAAGCGGCCACGCAAAGAATGATCACCAACGGAAGACATTTGGGGTGCCGGTGCAAACAAACCAACATTCGCAAAACTCGGATTATCGTGAAAAATGTGTTAAAGCTCGTTATTTGAGGCTGAAATCGAACAGGTTGATCCTGAAATCGAACGGGTTGATTCCTGAAATTAACTCGGACGCGTGATTGAAAAACAGGGAGAAAAAGAAACATGTTCCGGTACGACCTTCCAAACGGCTAAAATTGAAGTGTATAATACACGGTTTTTCGGGATTCCGGGGTCACGGAATAAAATTCTCCGGAAATCACATAGCAAGTTCCTCGGGTCAGATAAAGAGGCCACGCAAAGTTTGAGTACCAACGGAAGACATTTGGGCGTGCCGGTGTGCCACAAATCAGGATTCGCCGAAACTCGGATTATCGTGAAAAATGTTTTAAAACTCGTTATTTGAGGTCAAATCGAACAGTTGATCCCGAAATCGAACAGTTGATTTCTGAAATGAGCTCGGATGCGTGATTGAAAAACAGGAGAAAAAGAAACAGTTCCGATGACGACCTTCCAAACTACTTTAAATTGAAGTGTGTAATACACGGTTTTTTGGGATTCCGGGTCCCGGAATAAAATTCTCCGGAAATCACATAGAAAGTTCCTCGGGTCGATAAAGCGGCCACGCAAAGTTTGAGCACCAACGGAAGACATTTGGGGGTGCCGGTGTGCCACAAACCAAAGATTCGAAAAACTCGATTATCGTAAAAATGTGTTAAAGCTCGTTATTTGAGGCTGAAATCGAACAAGTTGATTCCTGAAATCGAACAGGTTGATTCCTGAAATGAGCTTGGACGCGTGATTGAAAAACAGGGAGAAAAAGAAACAGTTCCTAGACGACCTTCCGAACGACTGAAATTGAAGTGTATAATACACGGTTTTTCGGGATTCCGGGGTCCCGGAATAAAATTCTCCGGAAATCACATAGCAAGTTCCTCGGATCAGATAAAGCGGCCACGCAAAGTTTGAGCACCAAAGGAAGACATTTGGGGGTGCCTTGGTGTGCCTGAAACCAAAGATTCGCCGAAACTCGGATTATCGTGAAAAATGTGTTAAAGCTCGTTATTTGAGGCTGAAATGGAACAGGTTGATTCCGAAATGAGCTCGGATGCGTGATTGAAAAACAGGAGAAAAAGAAACAGTTCCGTCGACCTTCCGAATCACTGAAATTGAAGTGTATAATACACTTGATTTTCGGATTCCGGATCCCGAAATAAAATTCTCCGGAAATCACATAGAAAGTTCCTCGGGTCAGATAAAGCGGCCACGCAAAGTTTGATCACCAACGGAAGACATTTGGGGGTACCGGTGTGCCACAAACCAGCATTCGCCGAAACTCGGATTATCGTGAAAAATGTGTTAAAGCTCGTTATTTGAGGCTGAAATCGAACAGGTTGATCCTGAAATCGAACAGGTTGATTCCTGAAATGAGCTCGGATGCGTGATTGAAAAACAGGGAGAAAAAGAAACAGGTTCCGGTACGACCTTCCAAACGGCAAAAATTGAAGTGTATAATACACGGTTTTTCGGGATTCCGGGGTCACGGAATAAAATTCTCCGGAAATCACATAGCAAGTTCCTCGGGTTAGATAAAGCGGCCACGCAAAGTTTGAGTACCAACGGAAGACATTTTGGGGTGCCGGTGTGCCACAAATCAGGATTCGCCGAAACTCGGATTATCGTGAAAAATGTGTTAAAACTCGTTATTTGAGGCTGTAATCGAACAGGTTGATCCTGAAATCGAACAGTTTGATTCCTGAAATGAGCTCGGATGCGTGATTGAAAAACAGGGAGAAAAAGAAACAGGTTCCGGTACGACCTTCTAAACGGCTAAAATTGAAGTGTATAATACACGGTTTTTCGGGATTCCGGGGTCCCGGAATAAAATCCTCTGGAAATCATATTGAAAGTTCCTCGGGTCAGATAATGCGGCCACGCAAAGTTTGAGCACCAACGAAAGACATTTGGGATTGCCGGTGTGCCACAAACCAGCATTCGCCGAAACTCGGATTATCGTGAAAAATGTGTTAAAGCTCGTTATTTTAGGCTGAAATCGAACAGGTTGATTCCTGAAATCGAAGTTGATTCTGAAATCGAAAAAGTTGATTCCTGAAATCGAACAAAGTTGATTCCTGAAATGAGTTCGGACGCGCTGATTGAAAAACGAGGAGAAAAAGAAACAGTTCCTGTGCGACCTTCCTCACAAATTGAAGTGTATTAATACACGGTTTTTCGGGATTCCGGGGTCCCGGAATAAAATTCTCCGCAAAATCACATAGAAAGTTTCTCGTGTCAGATAAAGCGGCCACGCAAAGTTTGAGCACCAACGGAAGACATTTGGGGGTGCTGGTGTGCCACAAACCAGCATTCGCCGAAACTCGGATTATCGTAAAAACTGTGTTAAAGCTCGTTATTTGAGGCTGAAATCGAACAGGTTGATTCCTGAAATCGAACAGGTTGATTCCTGAAATGAGCTCGGACGCGTGATTGAAAAACAGGGAGAAAAAGAAACAGGTTCCGAGACGACCTTCCGAACGGCTGAAATTGAAGTGTATAATACACGGTTTTTCGGGATTCCGGTCCTGGAATAAAATTATCCGGAAATCACATAGCAAGTTTCTCGGGTCGAGATAAAGCGCCACGCAAAGTTTGAGCACCAAAGGAAGACATTTGGGGGTGCCGTGCTGGTGCCACAAACCAAAGATTCACTAAAAACTCGGATTATCATGAAAAATGTGTTAAAGCTCGTTATTTGAGGTCGAAATGGAAAATCGAACAGGTTGATTCCTGAAATGAGCTCGGATGCGTGATTGAAAAACAGGGGAGAAAAAGAAACAGTTCCGATTTACGACCTTCAAATTGAAATTGAAGTGTATAATACACGGATTTTCGGGATTCCGGGATCCCGAAATAAAATTCTCCGGAAATCACATAGAAAGTTCCTCGGGTCAGATAAAGCGGCCACGCAAATTTTGATCACCAACGGAAGACATTTGGGGGTACCGGTGTGCAACAAACCAACATTCGCGAAACTCGGATTATCGTGAAAAATGTGTTAAAGCTCGTTATTTGAGGTCTGAAATGATCGAAATCGAGGTTGATTCCGAAATGAGCTCGGATGCGTGATTTAAAAACGAGGAGAAAAAGAAACAGTTCCGTCGACCTTCCAAACGGCTAAAATTGAAGTGTATAATACACGGTTTTTAATTCCGGGTCACGGAATAAAATTCTCCGAAATCACATAGCAAGTTCCTCGGTCGATAAAGCGGCCACGCAAAGTTTGAGTACCAACGGAAGACATTTTGGGGTGCCGTGTGCCACAAATCGATTCGCCGAAACTCGGATTATCGTGAAAAATGTGTTAAAACTCGTTATTTGAGGTCGTCGAACAGTTGATCCTGAAATCGAACAGTTTGATTCCTGAAATGAGCTCGGATGCGTGATTGAAAAACAGGGAGAAAAAGAAACAGGTTCCGGTACGACCTTCTAAACGGCTAAAATTGAAGTGTATAATACACGGTTTTTCGGGATTCCGGGGTCCCGGAATAAAATCCTCTGGAAATCATATTGAAAGTTCCTCGGGTCAGATAATGCGGCCACGCAAAGTTTGAGCACCAACGGAAGACATTTGGGGTTGCCGGTGTGCCACAAACCAGCATTCGCCGAAACTCGGATTATCGTGAAAAATGTGTTAAAGCTCGTTATTTGAGGCTGAAATCGAACAGGTTGATTCCTGAAATCGAACAGGTTGATTCCTGAAATGAGTTCGGACGCGTGATTGAAAAACAGGGAGAAAAAGAAACAGGTTCCGGTACGACCTTCCGAACTGCTGAAATTGAAGTGTATTAATACACGGTTTTTCGGGATTCCGGGGTCCCGGAATAAAATTCTCCGCAAAATCACATAGAAAGTTTCTCGTGTCGGATAAAGCGGCCACGCAAAGTTTGAGCACCAACGGAAGACATTTGGGGGTGCCGGTGTGCCACAAACTAGCATTCACAAAACTCCTGGATTATCTTGAAAAATGTGTTAAAGCTCGTTATTTGAGGGTGAAATCGAACAGTTGATCCACTGAAATCGAACAAAGTTGATTTCTGAAATGAGCTCGGATGCGTGATTGATAAACAGGAGAAAAAGAAACAGTTCCTACGACCTTCCAAACGGCGGAAATTGAAGTGTATAATACACGGTTTTTCTAGATTCGGTCCCGAATAAAATTCTCCGGAAATCACATTGAAAGTTCCTCGGGTCAAATAAAGCGGCCACGCAAAGTTTGAGCACCAACGGAAGACATTTGGGGTGCCGGTGTGCCACAAACCAAAGATTCTATGAAACTCGGATTATCGTGAAAAATGTGTTAAAGCTCGTTATTTGAGGTCAAAATCGAACAGTTGATTCTGAAATCGAACGAGTTGATTTACGAAATGAGCTTGGACGCGTGATTGAAAAACAGGGAGAAAAAGAAACAGGTTCCGGTACGACCTTTCGAACGTCTTAAATTGAAGTGTATAATACACGGTTTTTCGGGATTCGGGGGTCCCGGAATAATATTCTCCGGAAATCACATAGCAAGTTCCTCGGGTCAGATAAAGCGGCCACGCAAAGTTTGAGCACCAAAGGAAGACATTTGGGGGTGCCGGTGTGCCACAAACCAGCATTCGACGAAACTCGGATTATCGTGAAAAATGTGTTAAAGCTCGTTATTTGAGGCTGAAATGGAACAGGTTGATTCCTGAAATCGAACAGGTTGATTCCTGAAATTAACTCGGACGCGTGATTGAAAAACAGGGAGAATAAGAAACAGGTTCCGGTACGACCTTCCGAACTGCTGAAATTGAAGTGTATAATACACGGTTTTTCGGGATTCCGGGGTCCCGAAATAAAATTCTCCGGAAATCACATAGAAAGTTCCTCGGGTCAGATAAAGCGGCCACGCAAAGAATGATCACCAACGGAAGACATTTGGGGGTGCCGGTGTGCAACAAACCAACATTCGCCGAAACTCGGATTATCGTGAAAAATGTGTTAAAGCTCGTTATTTGAGGCTGAAATCGAACAGGTTGATCCTGAAATCGAACGGGTTGATTCCTGAAATTAACTCGGACGCGTGATTGAAAAACAGGGAGAAAAAGAAACATGTTCCGGTACGACCTTCCAAACGGCTAAAATTGAAGTGTATAATACACGGTTTTTCGGGATTCCGGGGTCACGGAATAAAATTCTCCGGAAATCACATAGCAAGTTCCTCGGGTCAGATAAAGAGGCCACGCAAAGTTTGAGTACCAACGGAAGACATTTGGGCGTGCCGGTGTGCCAAATCGGGGATTCGCCAAACTCGGATTATCGTGAAAAATGTTTTAAAACTCGTTATTTGAGGTGAAATCGAACAGTTGATCCCGAAATCGAACGGTTTGATTCCTGAAATGAGCTCGGATGCGTGATTGAAAAACAGGAGAAAAAGAAACAGGTTCCGATAACCTTCTAAACGGCTAAAATTGAAGTGTATAATACACGGTTTTTCCGGATTCCGGTCCGAATAAAATCCTCTGGAAATCATATTGAAAGTTCCTCGGGTCAGATAATGCGGCCACGCAAAGTTTGAGCACCAACGGAAGACATTTGGGGTTGCCGGTGTGCCACAAACCAGCATTCGCCGAAACTCGGATTATCGTGAAAAATGTGTTAAAGCTCGTTATTTGAGGCTGAAATCGAACAGGTTGATTCCTGAAATCGAACAGGTTGATTCCTGAAATGAGTTCGGACGCGTGATTGAAAAACAGGAGAAAAAGAAACAGTTTCCGATGTCGACCTTCCGAACGGCTCAAAATGAAGTGTATATAATACACGGTTTTTCGGGATTCCGGGGTCCCGAATAAAATTCTCCAAAAATCACATAGAAAGTTTCTCGTGTCGGATAAAGCGGCCACGCAAAGTTTGAGCACCAACGGAAGACATTTGGGGGTGCCACCGGTGTGCCACAAACTAGCATTCTAAACTCGGATTATCTTGAAAAATGTGTTAAAGCTCGTTATTTGAGGTCAAATCGAACAGTTGATCCTGAAATCGAACAGTTGATTTCTCAAATGAGCTCGGATGCGTGATTGATAAACAGGAGAAAAAGAAACAGTTCCGACACGACCTTCCAAACGGTGAAATTGAAGTGTATAATACACGTTTGGATTCCGGTCCCGGAATAAAATTCTCCGGAAATCACATTGAAAGTTCCTCGGGTCAAATAAAGCGGCCACGCAAAGTTTGAGCACCAACGGAAGACATTTGGGGTGCCGGTGTGCCACAAACCAAAGATTCGTAAACTCGGATTATCGTGAAAAATGTGTTAAAGCTCGTTATTTGAGGTCAAAATCGAACGCGAGTTGATTCCTGAAATCGAACAGGTTGATTTCGAAATGAGCTTGGACGCGTGATTGAAAAACGAGGAAAAAGAAACAGGTTCCGGTACGACCTTTCGAACGTCTTAAATTGAAGTGTATAATACACGGTTTTTCGGATTCGGGGTCCCGGAATAATATTCTCCGAAATCACATAGAAAGTTCCTCGGGTGAGATAAAGCGGCCACGCAAAGTTTGAGCACCAAAGGAAGACATTTGGGGGTGCTTGTGCCACAAAACCAAAGATTCGACGAAACTCGGATTATCGTGAAAAATGTGTTAAAGCTCGTTATTTGAGGTCAAATGGAACAGTTGATTCCTGAAATCGAACAGGTTGATTCCTGAAATTAACTCGGACGCGTGATTGAAAAAAACAGGAGAATAAGAAACAGTTCCGATTTACGACCTTCCGAACCGCTAAAATTGAAGTGTATAATACACGGTTTTTCGGGATTCCGGGTCCCGAAATAAAATTCTCCTGAAATCACATAGAAAGTTCCTCGGGTCAGATAAAGCGGCCACGCAAAGAATGATCACCAACGGAAGACATTTGGGGTGCGGTGTGCAACAAACCAACATTCGCAGAAACTCGGATTATCGTGAAAAATGTGTTAAAGCTCGTTATTTGAGGCTTTGAAATCGAAACAGTTGATCCTGAAATCGAACGGGTTGATTCCTGAAATTAACTCGGACGCGTGATTGAAAAACGGGAGAAAAAGAAACATGTTCCGTTTACCTTCCAAACGGCTGAAATTGAAGTGTATAATACACCGTTTTTCGGGATTCCGGGGTCACGGAATAAAATTCTCCGGAAATCACATAGCAAGTTCCTCGGTCGATAAAGAGGCCACGCAAAGTTTGAGTACCAACGGAAGACATTTGGGCGTGCCGGTGTGCCACAAATCGGATTCGCGAAACTCGGATTATCGTGAAAAATGTTTTAAAACTCGTTATTTGAGGCTGAAATCGAACAGGTTGATCCTGAAATCGAACAGTTTGATTCCTGAAATGAGCTCGGATGCGTGATTGAAAAACAGGGAGAAAAAGAAACAGGTTCCGGTACGACCTTCTAAACGGCTAAAATTGAAATACACGGTTTTTCGGGATTCCGGGGTCCCGGAATAAAATCCTCTGGAAATCATATTGAAAGTTCCTCGGGTCAGATAATGCGGCCACGCAAAGTTTGAGCACCAACGGAAGACATTTGGGGTTGCCGGTGTGCCACAAACCAGCATTCGCCGAAACTCGGATTATCGTGAAAAATGTGTTAAAGCTCGTTATTTGAGGCTGAAATCGAACAGGTTGATTCCTGAAATCGAACAGGTTGATTCCTGAAATGAGTTCGGACGCGTGATTGAAAAACAGGGAGAAAAAGAAACAGGTTCCGGTACGACCTTCCGAACTGCTGAAATTGAAGTGTATTAATACACGGTTTTTCGGGATTCCGGGGTCCCGGAATAAAATTCTCCGCAAAATCACATAGAAAGTTTCTCGTGTCGGATAAAGCGGCCACGCAAAGTTTGAGCACCAACGGAAGACATTTGGGGGTGCCGGTGTGCCACAAACTAGCATTCGCCGAAACTCGGATTATCTTGAAAAATGTGTTAAAGCTCGTTATTTGAGGCTGAAATCGAACAGGTTGATCCTGAAATCGAACAGGTTGATTTCTGAAATGAGCTCGGATGCGTGATTGATAAACAGGGAGAAAAAGAAACAGGTTCCGGCACGACCTTCCAAACGGCTGAAATTGAAGTGTATAATACACGGTTTTTCGGGATTCCGGGGTCCCGGAATAAAATTCTCCGGAAATCACATTGAAAGTTCCTCGGGTCAAATAAAGCGGCCACGCAAAGTTTGAGCACCAACGGAAGACATTTGGGGGTGCCGGTGTGCCACAAACCAGCATTCGGCGAAACTCGGATTATCGTAAAAAATGTGTTAAAGCTCGTTATTTGAGGCTGAAATCGAACAGGTTGATTCCTGAAATCGAACAGGTTGATTTCTGAAATGAGCTTGGACGCGTGATTGAAAAACAGGGAGAAAAAGAAACAGGTTCCGGTACGACCTTTCGAACGTCTTAAATTGAAGTGTATAATACACGGTTTTTCGGGATTCGGGGGTCCCGGAATAATATTCTCCGGAAATCACATAGCAAGTTCCTCGGGTCAGATAAAGCGGCCACGCAAAGTTTGAGCACCAAAGGAAGACATTTGGGGGTGCCGGTGTGCCACAAACCAGCATTCGACGAAACTCGGATTATCGTGAAAAATGTGTTAAAGCTCGTTATTTGAGGCTGAAATGGAACAGGTTGATTCCTGAAATCGAACAGGTTGATTCCTGAAATTAACTCGGACGCGTGATTGAAAAACAGGGAGAATAAGAAACAGGTTCCGGTACGACCTTCCGAACTGCTGAAATTGAAGTGTATAATACACGGTTTTTCGGGATTCCGGGGTCCCGAAATAAAATTCTCCGGAAATCACATAGAAAGTTCCTCGGGTCAGATAAAGCGGCCACGCAAAGAATGATCACCAACGGAAGACATTTGGGGGTGCCGGTGTGCAACAAACCAACATTCGCCGAAACTCGGATTATCGTGAAAAATGTGTTAAAGCTCGTTATTTGAGGCTGAAATCGAACAGGTTGATCCTGAAATCGAACGGGTTGATTCCTGAAATTAACTCGGACGCGTGATTGAAAAACAGGGAGAAAAAGAAACATGTTCCGGTACGACCTTCCAAACGGCTAAAATTGAAGTGTATAATACACGGTTTTTCGGGATTCCGGGGTCACGGAATAAAATTCTCCGGAAATCACATAGCAAGTTCCTCGGGTCAGATAAAGAGGCCACGCAAAGTTTGAGTACCAACGGAAGACATTTGGGCGTGCCGGTGTGCCACAAATCAGGATTCGCCGAAACTCGGATTATCGTGAAAAATGTTTTAAAACTCGTTATTTGAGGCTGAAATCGAACAGGTTGATCCTGAAATCGAACAGTTTGATTCCTGAAATGAGCTCGGATGCGTGATTGAAAAACAGGGAGAAAAAGAAACAGGTTCCGGTACGACCTTCTAAACGGCTAAAATTGAAATACACGGTTTTTCGGGATTCCGGGGTCCCGGAATAAAATCCTCTGGAAATCATATTGAAAGTTCCTCGGTCGATAATGCCACGCAAAGTTTGAGCACCAACGGAAGA